>NC_136520.1:9653975-9793975 GCF_053919585.1 Euprymna scolopes | reverse complement strand
ACCTAATCCATTCGGCTACCATTAACCGCTTGAAATAACGTTGAATTTTAAACATCTTAATTTTAAGTGTTCATTTACGCCAGACAGACAGTGATCTAATCGTTATACGATGATCTACGCATAAGAAAATATATATATATATATATATATATATATATATATATATATATATATATATATATATATATATATATATATATATATATATATAAAGACAATAAATATCCCCTGTAAGGGTAGCTGCGCGTGTAATTATGAAGCAAAGGTTGCTCAGTCATCAACCACATCTCTTCAGAATCGGCACTGCTTGAATCGAAGGTAAGGAGAGGCTCAGGACGATTGGAAACAATGCCGAGATAAACGGAGATAACCCCATTTTAGTACTGACCAGGCTCAACGTTGTTTAACAATATATATATATATATATATATATATATATAACTACTTCATTTACTCACATAAAATTAATATACGAAAGTATAGATTTATGCGTAAACTTTAAGTATTTACTTCAAAAGTGCACAATACGTAGGTAGAGCTAGTTAGTAATTTATAAAATATATATGGCGATTAAACTACACTGAATATTCGGCGTTTCATCCACTCTAGCATTCGTCAGGCTTATGCGCGAATTCTGTGGTTGTTTCTCGTTTTTATATGGTCCTCTTCTGTTGAGGATTTTAGTTAGCCAACCAGCTTTCTAGTATCCACCGTGCCCCTTCCTATCAGCCAATGGGCATGCATTTTATCGAACAAAGGGTCTGTTTTAGAACTAGGTTAGTAGTTTAAGGCAGACCTTTTCCTTTTTTTTTATATATAAATATACATATGTGTACATACATATATGCACATATATATACATATATATATACATACATATATGTGTGATCGTTTATGTATATTCATGTTTATTTAATTTATTTATTTGTTTATATATATATATATATATATATAAGATGACCCACTTAAAAGTTGCCCGATTTCCTTAATCTTTCTCTTAACGACAACCGACATCACAAGATAAAATGCAATTCTTTTTCCAACAACATGAACACGTCTCACAGATCACTGAGACGTGTTCATGACCTGTTTACGGAAGAGAGAACAATAAGCAAAGGGTTATGGCCACCACGTTCCCCGTCATCATGTGATTTTTATCTTTATGGGGACTTTAAAACAAAAATTTTGTGCAAATAATCCTCACAATCTGGACCAACTAAAGGAGAACATTACCAATGCTATCCGGAGAATTACCAGAGAAGATCTACAGGCATTATCTGCAAACGTTGTTAAAACGTGTACAGAAATGCATAGATGTCAATGGGGAGCACTTCCATCATCTTTTATAACACTAAAACAATAAAAGAATGTTCTTCGTCTCTACTACATTTTCTGGGCTACTTATAAGTTGGCTACCTTATATATATATATATATATATATATATATATATATATATATATATATATAAAGCTGAATGTCTGTGTGTGTATGTGTGCGTGTGTGTATGTGTGTGTGTGCGTCTGGTCACGATTAGGCTCCTATATGGTTGAATATTTAAAAAAAAAACTGATTACATATAATGATAGAAGATGTATCGAGACACAGGAATGGGTATGTTTGAAATGGCAGAACGGTGGTTCATTAAAATTGTGGGGTCTGCGCTAGCCTCTGGTCCATACCTGGCATGATGAAGATATCTTACCCAGGGATAGTGCACATTATTTTTCAAGTTCAAGGTCAAATGTTAAGGATGCTGTACACTCAGGTACTGGAGCGTACTGCAATAACCTGCGCAAAGTGTATTTCACTCGCTGCTTATTTGGCAATTAAGCGAGACTCTCTTTGTTTGTTTGTAAACAAACTAGCAGCTCGAGCTCTGTATAAGCGATGGGCGAATGTTTATTTCATAGACATTTGATGAGACGTTTATGAGCGCTAATCTATGATCCAGTGGTTAAAACTGGCGATTATCAATGGGATAAGCCACAGCTAGGGAAATGTGTTAGTCTAGCTGCACTGATGAGTTTTGATACAACAAAACAGTACATTGTGGATGACTATATATATATATATATATATATATATGCATGCATATATATACACATATATGTACATATATATATGTATATATATACATATATATGTATATATATATATATGCATACATATATATACAGACATAATCTCTCTCTATATATACAATTGTTTTCAAAGAATATATCTTTAACAAAGCAAAATTATCAACATAAAAACTCAACACTATTAAGAGGAGCCAACAATAATATTAAATGAAAGATGAGGAATAAAATTTATATATAACTTCATTATATCATCAGAACAATGAGGGATTTAATAGACAATATATTTGCATTTTGTATAATTCTGACCCTTCTCTCCTTCTGTCGAGGAGCTGTTATCTTCGAAATGCAATGGCCTAAAGACTTTTCTTTTTTTCTTAATTTTCCACTTTTCCTTTTCCTTATTGTTCTGAAAATGTAATAAAGTTATATAAAATTTTATTCCTGATCTTTCATTTAATATAAAGCTGAATGTCTGTGTGTGTATGTGTGTGTGTGTGTGTGTGTGTGTGTGTGTGGTCACGAATAAGCTCCTATATGGTTGACTATTTAAAAAAACTGATTACATATAATGATAGAAGATGTATCGAGACACAGGAATGGGTATGTTTGATCTGGCAAAACGGTGGTTCATTAAAATTGTTGGGTCTGCGTTCGCGCCTGGTCCACAAAGTATGGAAATAAAACAATTAAAAATTAAAAAAAAAAAAAACGTTTACAAGTGTTTTTGATATAGATGTGCATAAGAATATTTTGATAAGTATGTTTTAACTTAAATAGGGATGGTATAATAAAATTGTGGGGTCTGCGTTCGGGCCTGGCCTCCATAGAATGGAAATAGGCACAAACTTTAATAAAGACTTTTCATATCTATCTGCGTAAGTATACTTTGAGAATATGTTTCAGTTTGAAGAAATATGGTATAATAAAATTATGGGGGTGTTCGTTCGCACCTGACCTCCATAGAATGAAAATATGTCACAAAGTTTAACAAGATTTTTTAATATAGATCCACAGAATATTGTGATAAGTGTTTCAGTATGAACAGGTACGGTATAATAAATTATGGGGTTTATCTATTTTATTTTTACTTTCATCATATTTTGCTTTGGTTTTGATACCCCCAAATTCGAAGCTATCTCTTTATAGCCCTTCATTTTCATAACCTATCATACTTTCATAAATCAGAGTCCATTTTCTGTAGGCTTTTTTTGAACCCAGTAAACGACGAGTACTTTTGCTAGTATATATATATATATATATATGTATATATATATATATAGTCTTCCATTACTTTCATCATATATATATATATATATATATATATATATATATATATATATATGTGTGTGTGTGTGTATAGTCTTGGAAGTTTTTTAACCTTTAAAACTATACAAAAACTTATTTAATTTTTATATTTTTATCATTCGTTAGAAAACTGTTTAGTCAGTTAATCATTAAATCACCTGCAATCAATGCATCAACTTGCTCTCAGCGAATTCACTTTAGAGCTAATATTAATTTAAGGGATCATCAGTTGTTTGCCATGAAACACTGTTGCGGGGATTTAAAAACAAAACAGTATATAAAAGCATGGCTCCCCAGCTGTGTTGATCAAAGACCACCTCCCTTAATCTTAACAACAAAAACATGATACAGATATTAGATCTAGTTTCCTATTCTTAATTAATTTGTCTAACCTATTCATGTTATATCCATGTCATAAAAATTAATTCCTTTCCTGTGAGATCCGTCCGTTTCCAAATTCAAAATAGATATATATTTTTTTAATTTACCACTCTCGTATTTATAAGATTAGGATGACTACTTATCACCCCCTACTATGATTATTACTTCATATATTAACATTCTTATTTATTTAAAACTAGCGGTGGGTACCCGGCGTTGTCCGTGTTTTTAGATGCGTACGTGGTTGGGGGGGTAAAATGAAAACAAAGCGAAGTAATACCCCTGTTTAAATGTCATAAAAACAAACAATGTTAAAACCTGAATCCTGAAAAAAAAAATTTAAAAAGTGAACGTGATGCAATACGAACAGTCCAGGGGTGCCCGGAAGTTTGAGGGAGGCTCAAACTCGAATCATTTAGGTGAAAGCGCAAAAAAAAAAAAAAAACGAAAAAAAAAACGTGATGAATTAACTAAAAAGTGAATTAGATCAAATATCAATTCCGCAGTGAACGAATTCTAAATGGAATTTTGTTGTTTTTTCGAATTCTAATTGAATTTATTTGTTTTTATTTTAATTTAATGTAATGCAAGTGAATTCACGATATCGTTGCGTTGTAATAATAAACAGTAAAGAAATAATTTTTTGTGTAAAAGTAAATGTTTAGTTGAAAGCACTAATAAATAAAGGTATAGTTATATTTCAAGGGTAGAGTCGTTAAAACCGGAAGTAAGAACGGGTTAGTCCCGCAGAAAAAAGTAAGAAGAAAACAATAATAATAATCGCGTTTTCTTTTTATACTTTTTTTATTTTTATTTTATTTATCTAGAAAACAGAAAGCATAAGGATGGAATACTGTTGCCATATCTGGGCAGGAGCGGCCAAAAACAGCCTATCATGCCTTGACAGAGTACAAAATAGACTTCGTGGCTTAGTGGGGGATGCCCTTTTCTCTTCCCTGCAACCTCTCTCCCACAGAAGAGACGTTGCGAGCCTATCCTTGTTTTATCGTTATTTTCATGGCAGGTGCTCGTCTGAACTCCAATCTCTGGTCCCCCCTCGCCAATCTTTCACGAAAAACACCCGTCTAGCTGAATTCACTGTGAAAAATTTCCCCCACTCTATATCTGTGCCTAAATCAAAACGTGGATTCCATGAACAAAGCTTCTTTCTTAGAACTGCACGCCTGTGGAACTCTGTTCCGTCTGTCTGCTTCCCACCGGACTACAACTTGGATGTCTTCAAGTCAAATGTTAACAAATTCTTAATGAACCGCCCCTTTAATTAAACACTTCATCAAATCTCCACACTAACGTAATGTACTTGCAATAACCCTTATCCCTGAGTGGCTTCCGGGCCTTTATAAGGTGTGATCACTGTGTAAAAAAAAAGCATAAATCAGGGGAAGAAGATAAAAAACGGCATAAATAACCTTGTACGATTCCAAACTGGTGTTTCCTCATACTGTTCCTTGTGAACGCATCCGATGCGGTGTAAATGGGGGGAGGGAAAAAGAGTAATCTAATAGAGAGAAAAGATGTTGTAACTTCCATTGAATCTAACCGATTTTGGCAGTGAACTCTCACCGGGAAAAATATAGGAATGTACGGTTATTGAGGAACTGTAAGGGTAATAGGCCTATAGCACACCTCAGATCCTGTGCTGCAGTTTGTGCATATTACATTTGTATGTAATGCTTTGATTTTTAATCCTATTAAGGTCAAACTCACGGGAAAAATGCGTTCATTTTATTTATCTAGACTAGACCAGACTAGAAGATTAAATATATATAATGATTAAAATATTTATAAATATACAAAAAAAATGTTAATAGTCTATTTATTTTATTTTATATAATAAATTTTATACATTACAAATATAGTTTTGAATTTCCTTTATTAATATATTCTGGTTAATTTTATACGATTCAAAAGCATCAGGATAACGGACAAATTCTTTATTTAACCGTTTTATCATCTTTATTACTAAGCTAGAAACTGGTGGTATAAAATCTAATAATTTTAAAGTAACGCGAGCTATTCTCAAAAACTCGGACATAATGGTTCCATAAAACATAAAAACAAGGCAGGTACTATCTCTATGCGGCATACGAACTATTTGAATATATATAGATATACATACACATATGCGTATATGTTTATTAGCGGGGATACCTGGCGTTTAATAAACCACATTGTTTCATAGGTGACGCTATGAATAGTTCATATATTGTTATGGCTTGCAATAAGCCACAAAGAAAACAGAACAAGAGAATAGAGTTTAAATAATGTAATACTGGAACAACAATGTAAAAAGGGTACGACTGAAAAGAGTAGTAAACGTCACCGAGCAGGCGAGGGTCGCTCTGGTGTTTAATCCACACCTGGGATCAAAAGGTCTATGGTTTATATAATGGATAGAACAGTCCATTCGGAGGGTGATTCCTCCACAACACCCCCTCCCAAGCTGATTTCCGCGGTTGTGAAAATCAGTATTTCTTCCTTTTGGGGCAGACCACCAAGGGGTATGTGCGCTTCCTCTTTCTACCGGAACGTCTCGGTTCTGGCATCCCTTTTGGAGGGTCTATGTCAAAACAGTCATACACAGTTTAAATAGCCTCACTGCCGTCCTGCGGTGGTTATTCTTGATCCTCATAGAAGCGTTTCCTGATTTCGTTCAAGTGTCTCTTATGTTGGAACTTTGGGCCCTGAATGATGTATGTAACATGGCCGATTCTTCGTAAGATCGTGCCCTGTTCCCAAAAAGAAACGTTGTTTCTAAAATATATAAAATACACGTTATCCACGCTGTTAAACCGTTTCGTTGGAATTGTAGAGGTTCTGTTGTGTACTATGTGTTTGGGTAGCAGTTTATCAAATACGGATTTTATTTTCGTCCAAACATGATTTCTGCTGGTGATCCCGCATCTGGTTTGTTCAGATTTCTCGTGATTCTGTAAACCTGCAGAAATTGCTGAAGGGCCTTTTCTGTTGGTGTACCGGACGCCTATTTTTAATGTTCTTTTAAGCGTATCGACGAAGGCGTTCGGCTTGGCCGTTGCTTCTGGCGTGGTACGTGAGTGTCGTAATATGCTTGACTTGATATGTCTCGCAGAATTCTCTGAACTCTGTCGAGGTGAACTGTGTAGCGTTATCGCTAACCAAACAGTTTACAACCCCAAACCGAGCAAACAATTCCAATAAAAAATGTGTCATTGCCGTGGTCGATTTTTTGCATCTTAGTACCTCTGGCCATTTAGAGTAAGAGTCAACTACTATCAGATAGTAAAAATCCTCCACAGGTTCGGCATAATCGATGTTGATCCTCGAACATGGTTGTTCGGCCTTAGGCCAAGGTTTATATGTTATCGGTGGTGCTTTTGCAGCCAAAGCACAGCCTTTGCATCTGTTCACCATGTCGGTAATATATTGGTCCATAGCTGGCCAATAAACAAAACTTCTCATTAGGCTTTTCATTCTGTTTATTCCTGGATGTCCCATGTGAAAATCCCTGATATTCTTTTTTGAAGGGTTTGGGGGATGACAACCCTTTCACCGTATAACGCAACCAGAAAAAAATGTCTTAACTGGTGTCACCTAGTGCTAATTTCTGCTTCATGGTTTGGATGAAATTGTCATTTAGGAATTCTGACTTAATTTCCTGAGGTGTGACCCGCAGTTCGCGGATAATATTGTTTATCATGGTTTTTACATCATTATTAATACATAGTGACGCGATTACTGAATCTTCAAGAGGTTCCATTTTGGCAGGAATCAGTCTCGATAGATCGTCTGTATGGGATAGTTGTTTTGAGGGAAGAAATTCAATTGTAAAAATATAGTTCAGCTGAATAGTTCCCCATCTTAATAGTCGGTTCGCAGTGAATGTTGGAAGTCCTTTTTTTGATCCAAAAATAGATATCAACGGATTATGGTCAGTTTGTAGAAAAAAATGTTTTCCGTACAAGAACCGGTGGAATTTTGAAACTGCAAATATAATTCCTAGGGCATCTTTCTCGATCTGAGAATAATTCTTTTCCGCTGGCAAGAGAGTCAGTGATGCGAAAGTTTCGAGTCATCTGGCATTCGATGTAGCATGCACGCCCCGACACCATATTGACTAGCGTCGTTAGTTACTATTATGTCCAACTGCGGGTTGATATGCGCTAGGGATAGTTTTGAAGTCAGGATTCTTTTTATTTCTTGGAATGATGTCTGGCAATCTTCTGTCCACTCCCAAGCCTTATCCTTTTTCAGCAATTCATTAAGTGTGTGCGCAATTTGTGCATATTATTTGGGATGAACCCCTGGTAATAATTTACCAAACCTAAAAACTCTGCAATTGACTTATGTTTACTGGTGCTGGCATTTCTTTAATAGCGGTCGACCTATCTGGGTCTGGGCGTCTGCCATCTTTATCGATTATTTGACCCAGGTAATTAATTGTTTGTAAAAAGAACTCGCATTTATCTGCTTTGATCTTAAATCCATAATCTTGTGTTAGACTGACTACTTGTCTAATATGTTTTTCATATTCCTCCCTGCTTTTGCTCGTTATGATAATGCCATCAAGATATGCGACTGCGGTGTCGAAACCGGACAGCATAGTACCCATTACTTGCTGGAATATTGTGCCACTTGATACGAAACGCGAGTCTTTCGTATCTGTACAAACCTCGATGAGTGTTAATACAGAGGAGGTTAGCGCTTTTGTCGTTTACCGGAATCTGTAGATAAGTGTCGGTTAGTTCGATCATAGAAAAAAACTTGCCGCCATTTAATTTCGTTAACACTTCTTCTGGACTAGGTAAAGGATAGTGAAACTCTTTTAAGGACCCGTTGAGTCCGCTCGCGAAGTCGGCGCAAACGCGAATTTCCCTGGACCTTTTCTTTACGTAAACTGCCGGAGCAGGCCACTTACTATATTTAGTTTTAGCCAGTATACCAATGTTTTCTAATCTGTCTAGTTCCTGGTCGATTTTGTTCAGGGAAGCGAACGGGACATTACGTTTCTTTTTAAACACCGGTTGTGTGCCAGGTTTCAACTTAAAATCTGCGGCCATTTTTGTACATCTCCCCAGACCAGGAGTAAATACGTTTGTGAATTCATTTTAAAACAAGTTATAATTTTCTCCGTTTCTGCTGGGCGGGCGGGGGTATCTATTTTCTTGCAGAATGTGGATATAGGAAGATCCCAGAGACGAAACCCCTCCATTCTGTCAGAACCGAACAGATTCTCACTATCTTTTAGCACATATAATCTTAGTTTTTTTTTGTTTTCTCCCATAAAGTAACGTTTGTAATTAATTCACCTTCAAAATGAATTTTTGTACCATAAACGGCCGTCGCCGTTCTGTTAGTTTTTAACATTGTAGGCTTTCGTAATATTTTCAACGTTTTGAGATTTATTATTGAAAGATCCGATCCACTGTCTAATTGGAATATAATAGCCTTTCCGAAAATGTTAACCGTTACAAATTTGCGTAGATTTTCATCTACGACGTCCTTAGTTCTGGTTTGTCGTACACGGCTTCTATTCTGAGTTTTCCTTCAGTGAGAACTTTTATGACCGCTCTTATTACATAAATTACACCTTTTTGTTAAAAATGGGCAATCCCTTACCGAATGTATTCCACCACATCTGAAACAAGTGCTCGGTGCTTTTAGTTTTTCTGAGTTTCGGTGGGTTGTGTCTGTGTGCTATTTCAACGGTTTTTTTCTTAGTTACTTTTTTATATTCGCGATGCCTGCTTCGATATTTTTTTCATCTTTTTTTATAATTTCTACTTTTTGACAATCCTCAGTCAATTTTTGAAGTGTTAAGTTCGGTTCATTTTCTAATTTTATAAGGACTCTGCGCCTGATTTCCGCATGTTTTCCCGAAGTTTTCCCTTGCGCAAACACAAAACATTTAAAATTGTCTACTGTTAGTTCAGACAACTTAAAGTCATCACAGTGTTTGTTCACCACAGCTGCGTAGGTGGCAAAATCGTCATTATCGTCTTTTACCACATTCAAACATCTCCAACGCTTATGGAAAAGAGACGTTTTCGGCAAGAAAAGTTCTGTTAACAAATTTACCGTCTCATAGAATGATCAATCTGCTGTTTTCCGAGGCAAGATGTAATCCACGAATTTATCATACTCAGCCGTTTCCAATTTTTGTAGTAGAAGTCTGGTTTTCTTTTGATCAGACCAGTTGCTGCAGTCAATATTAAAAAAAAATCTTCATAATGCCGAAAATACGCTGCGAATGATTTTTCCTCTTCCTCGTATTTAAAATTGTATTCTGAGAAAATGCTGAATTGCTTTCCGCGTTCGCATTATTTTTAACAATTTCTGCAAGTAACTCCTCTGTTTGTAATTGACGTTCGGCTAACTGTTTTTCGGTTCGTATTTGACATTCCGCTAACTGTCTTTGCAATTCCTTTTGCTGTTCCTCGAATTATGACTGACGTTTTGCGGCATCGATATGCAACTTCGTTAAATGTTCCAACGCTACTTTCAATTCGTCCATTTTGCTTTGTCAGCATTAGCAATTTCCAAACGTTCGCTGAATTTTACAAAACCGTTTTATTCTTTCTTATTTCTTTCTCCAGACAATAAAACGAACAGAAAAAACATAAATATATAAAAAGTTCATTGTCTAAAGATAAAAAAATCAAGTGTATATTTTTCTCCAGAGGAAAAAAATAAATAACACCCGATTTTAGCAGCGAAAACCACAAGTGACGAATTCTTTTTCCAAAAGTATAAAAATTTACCTTCCTAAGTCGCGACGGACCTTTTTCTTTTTGTAAAAGTACAGCGCTATCTTTGAAAGTCGTGATGAGCTTTTTTCTTTTAATCCTTTTTTTCCCCGTAATGATCGGCGTTTTTTTTTTTTAGTTACCGTGTACCTTTCAGTTGCTTGATAACATTTGAGTCCGACATTGTTAGTATTTTTAGACTACTATTTCAACGCGAGTATTTTTTAAAAATGTTACTGATTTCCATTTTAGTATGCTTCTTGAATCCAATGTTGTCAGTGTTTAGTTTTTTAGAATACTGTTTTTAAACGTGAGTACGTTCTCCGAATCCAATATCGCCAATGTTATGGCTTGCAATAAGCCACAAAAAGAACAAAACAACGGAATATAGTTTAAACAATGTATTACTGGAACAACAACGTGAAAAGGTTACAACTGAAAAGAGTAGTAAACGTCATCGAGCAGGGTTCAAAAGGTCTATGGCTTATATAATGGATAGAACAGTCCATTTGGAGGGTGATTCCCTCACAACATATATAATAAAAAAGTGAGATCGTTTTCTTGGCAAATTCCTGTAGCCGTGGTGCTTCTAACGTAACTCCTGTTTCTGTAACATATTGCAAACATTTCCTTGCTTCCGTTAAAAAGTTGTTAACGTCTATTTTAACTTTGGGTGGTTTTGCCCACCCATTCTTTTGTTCGCCACTTTTGTCCTCTTCCGACGGCACATTGCTGGCGGACGCCATGGCCGACGGGTTAGAAAGGGGAAAAAATAAAAAATAATAAAAAAATAAGGTAAAAGTCCCGTTCAAAAATAACAGCAGGAAGATAACAGCAATAACAACTTTAACAAATAAAACAAATTTAAAACGGCAATAACAATAATAATAATAATAATAATAATAATAATATGTAAAACAATCGCAGGAAAAATAACAAACCAACGTGACGATCGGTCGCTCTGGTGTTTAATACACACCTGGGTTCAAAAGGTCTATGGCTTATATAATGGATAGAATAGTCCATTTGGGGGGTGATTCCCTCACAACATATATAATAGAATAATATACGACAAAAACAGTGGAGTATATACAAGTTCTCCGTTTTCCTTTCTTCTTCCTTTGCTTAAAAAAAAAAATTAGCGTCCGTAATATTAATCGGACGATTTTTAAAATTTTATCATTAGAAATTCAAGATTATATAAAAACACGAGATTTGCATGAGATCTTGCAATGTGTGTGTATGTTTCCAATTCCGGTCATAAAACAGATGAGTATCGGCTGAAGAAAGCTTGATATGGTTATCTAAATCCATCCCCTATGATCAAGTTTGAAACCGACGGTATTGATGAGTTATCTCATCTAAACCTACTGAAAATAAAAGTATTAAAAATACGCTCCTATTTTTGGAATGTTCTCTTACAATAGAGCATTCTGCTCGAATCCAAAATATAACTAAGTGTATATATATATATATATATATATATATATATATATATATATATATATATATATGTATTTATATAAATTTTATATATTAGTGTAGGGACCCTTAATCGGAATCAGGAATCGAAAAATCGGAGCTTTTTGGGGTATCGGATTGGGAAAATTTGAGCCTATTTTCCGATACCAAAACCGATTCCTTTAATTATTAATTTTATTTGATTTAGTTTTTATAAAACGTCTTCCACAGCTTGTAGTAATAATAAAATAATAAATATTTATTGATTTAAACTTCCAGTAAGACTAAATCTCTAGATCTCACCGTCACAAGTGTGTTTTTACGTTTGACAAGATACATGGACATTTAAGATGTTTTTTACAGTAACCGGGACAAAATAACACTTTTATAATATTTAGAGATTTATAAAGAATCGGAATCGGTTATTGTATCGGAATCGGGAAACATATTGGAATCGTCCCATCGCTAATATTTCCGATTCCTGATTGCTATTCTGATTAATCGTCCCAATGCTTATATATATATATATATATATATATATATATATATATATATATATATATATATATTCGATAATACATATATATATATATATCACGCTTTCATATTTTGATTGTCACCGAAATCGGTGAAATCCATCGCCACGCATTGTAAGGTTACAATACGATAACACATGATATTAGGAATCAAGTCCCCCTTGCTGTTATTTAAGATCATTTACAACCATAGCAGCAAGTTTTAGTCTTCCCCCCTATAAAAACCAGAAGTTTTGAGGAAGTATCAGACATTTTGTAATTCATATGCAAAACTAGGAAAACAAATGAATCTGATTGAAACCTTTTATGACTGTAAATAAGTTTCAAAAATAGATGGTCCCTTTAATGTGCGACCGTAAAGGCAAATGTCAGATAACCCACAACACAATTTCAGGTCATAATCTTTCCAACGAGCCCTCATTTGTTAAATTCTGATTAGTAGTCGCTGAGATTTGGAATTCATATAATTGTCAAAAAAGGTGGTATATCTATCTATCTATCTATCTATCTATCTATTTATCTATCTATCTATCTATCCCTATCTATCTATCTATCTATCTATCTTTATCTATCTATCTATCTATATATTTATATATATGTATGGATATATCTATACTCGTAACTAAATTGAATATTGAAATGCTCATATCTTTGGTTCTTTGGGACGAAACTACATGAACATTTGCAGGATTTTTATAAATTATAATACTATTCTATGAGAAAAATTTTATGAAAATAGGTAAAACTGGTAACTTTTGGAATTCCCTCTCTGTTTCTTGCTTTTCTGGCTGCATCAGCGTACAGAAGTGTAAATGTAATGTGAACAGACATCTCCCTGCTCAACTCCCCGTAGGAGACTCTGTATGACACGATCTTAAATAGTATCCTTTTACGTTCAAGTGACAAGCTGCAGTGTTTGGGATGAAAAAGAATAAAAAATGAACATTCTGTTGACTATCTAAAAAAAAAGATCGTCCGATCATGATCAGGAAATGACCAACACTTTTAAGACGATTAATGATCTTAGCAACAACAACAAGTGAAGGTTCACTCGAAATGAAGTAGAGACATTGAACCAACCACCTGAATCAAGTTGTAAGTTCTGCTGACAGACAGCTATTACACAACACGACACAATTTTGAATATCTGTAGAATATGATATTTCGGGAAATACCCCTTCTTCAAATTGGTGTTCGACTGTAGTTCAAACACGCATATAGTGGTAGGCTTTTGTTAACGTGCCCTGTTTTGAAATTGCTCACGTTTATTACAGCCCCATATGCACATCTTTTAAAAAATCTCAATCGTCGGTTTGTGTGAATGTATGCATGCATAGACGTATGTATGTTTTTATGTCTGCCAAAACATTTCGACAAACGCGACGGACGCTAATGAGATCGGTATCGTTTAAAAACTCGTCGTCTCGGTCGACAAAATATAAAAAATTAGCCAAAAACATTAATTCTTTCACTCTCAACTGGGTAGCTTTCTACAAGGAGGGGGGATCTTTGCAAAGTCATCATCTCGGTTGGATTTACTACACTTAATTTCAATGCTCGGAACTTCTTTTCCTCCTTCACCTTACGGGTTCGAGCCTACCTGCCTACTACTATGCCGGGCACCTTTGCTACCATTGTTTTGATTTCCCCTCAGGGGTTCCTTCCTACACCACCTCCACACACCCAGACAAAGGCGGGCACCCCCGCTAGTCTATTACATAAATCTCATCTGTCTGTTAGTGTGTATGTACGTATGTTGCTTTCCGCTTATCTCGACATTATATGTATGTAAGTTTGTATGTCTCGCTAAAAGTTTTGACACACACAAACAACACAGACAAAATTGGAATCGTTTGAAAGCTCAGGCTCTCGCCTGACAAATATCCAAAAATTGGTCCAAAACATTAATTCTTTCATCGTCAACTGGACCATTTTTTATAAGAAGTGGTTACTTTTTCCGTCGACATTTGTCAAAGTCATCAGACATTTTGCGTTGACTAAGCTTAATTTGAACGGCGGTGACGTCTTATGTCACGGTGGGCGTGGTGACAAAACGGTTTGCTTTTTTTCACTTCCTTTACCTCTTAGCGTTACATGTTCGATCCTGTCTATATGCTTACTACTCTTTTTTTTTGCGCTCGCACGGGTATTCGCTGCTATTTACATTTTCTTAGAGTTGGTTAAAACTTCTCCACACCGAAACAACGCTGGGTACCGCCGCTAGTTTTAACTGAAGTCTAATATATATCTGAAGAAGGAGGAAGTTTCCGAAATATCATACAATACAAGATATCAATATATAAATATCACCACTACATAATCTTTCGAAAATCAAACAGCAAGAACTGTTAACATAGAAAGAACTGAAAGAAATGATTCATACAACATAACTACGCAACCATAACAGCTGCATACTAAAAAAAAAAAAAAACAACAAAAAACAGAACTGTTAAACCTGACAATTATATGAGATAACAAGGAAATATTAGCAACCTTAGTTTAAATCAATGTCCCTAATGATGCTGGCATGAACAGAACTGAAAAGGTAAAAAAAATTAAACACCAAAATCTTACGGAAGATATATATCGTTGCAGTAATCATAGAGTCCGTGAAAAAAAAAGAACCGCCTGAAAAATATACCCAGTGCACAAAGTGCAAGGGATATCCAAACAATGACGTTTCCATTTTTAAAAACAAAAATCTCTCAGTTGAAGTCTCTGAAATGCTCCAGCTCCAACGAAAAAGAAAACATTAGAAAATCGAAAAAAAAAATCACTATTAGACACGGCAGAGAATTTGAATCCCTGATAGACATCCTCTTAAATCACTTAATCATATAAAAGAATATAAAAACCTAGTGAATATACCCAGTGCACCAAGTGAAAGAAAGAATAAAAATTACACTTAAAAGCACGCGGTTTACATATACCGATATGGGTTTCACTTGTAAAGATGCATTCATCTACCGTGCACTAATAAATAATAATCTGAAATCATGCACTACAGAAACTACAGTAAAAATTTATAAAAAAAGTCATGCC
Source organism: Euprymna scolopes (assembly GCF_053919585.1). Classification (NCBI taxonomy): domain Eukaryota; kingdom Metazoa; phylum Mollusca; class Cephalopoda; order Sepiida; family Sepiolidae; genus Euprymna; species Euprymna scolopes. Next base: position 9,778,422 of record NC_136520.1, on the reverse strand, counting down.
TTTATAAAAATATATAAATGATATATATATATATATATATATATATATATATATATATATATATATATATATATATAAATTTATATGCGTGATGTAAATTTTCATTCCAGTTACCACGAAAAAGTCAATCAACAATCATGATCTTTTTTCAATAATATTTATTTTTTCCTTAGTAGTCGTATATGTGCTTCATTGCGGATATAGCCATGACTGCCATCACACAAATCATCACGACAGGCAAATATTTTTTTTAGTATTTTAGACGGTAACACATAAGTTGCGAGAATAAAAAGGTAAAAAGAAAGAAATAATTACTTCAAAGGAAGGAAAAATTAATTCAATTCAATTGTTTCTTCTTTACACCTTTTCTGTCCTTATGATTTGTGTGATGGCAGCCACGGCTATATCCGCAATGTAAGACTGATAAGGAAAATATATTAATGAACAAAAACCATGATTGCGAATTGACCTTCTGTGGTAACTGGAATCAAAAATGTATAGTATATATCTGCTCTGAAGGCGATAGCACATCTTCATTGAGCTTACTATTTATAACAATCTTGACTATTTTATAAATATATATTTCTTAAAAAGTACACAATTTACATTCATCCGATATATATATATATATACGTATATATATATATATATATATATATATATATATATATATATATATATGTGTGTGTGTGTGTGTGTGTGTGTGTGTGTTTATTTGTTTTTGTTAGCGATACTTTTTGAATAGATTCAATTATTTATGCGAAAGTGAACTTTTACCTTAATGCGGGTTGGGAATAATTTTCCCTTTGACCAATTTGGTACCCCCTAAATGGGGAATGGCATATATGCTATTTTTATAATATAATTATCCACTTACACGTGTTTTGTCGTCTACGACTCGTCAGATATATATATATATATATATATATGTATATCTATCTATCTATCTATATATGTATATATCTATATATAGATATATATATGTATCTCTCTCTATATATACATATATATATATACATATATATATATATATATATATATATATATATATATAATGATAAATTCCACAGCGTCGCAGCCCACAAGAGCCATGACAGTCAACGAACCGGAAGTCCAAGTCTCGGGTTTCGCCCTCATTTGGGCTCATCAGTTGAACACATCCGCAAGAGGCTCGGGCTTCGAATACTAAGTTCAGATGTGTCTAACTGATGAGCCCAAATGAGGCCGAAACTCGAGTCTTGGACTTCCGGTTCGTTAACTGTCATGGCTCTTGTGGGCTGCGACGTTGTTTGGCTGTGGAATTTATTATATACAATCTCTCACATTCTGAAAATCATATATGTGTGTGTGTGTGTGTGCGTGTGTGTGTGTGTGTGGGTGGGTGTAGGTGTGTGCGTGTGTGTTTCAGATCGTAGTCTAATTTCTAAGTAGTTCTAACATCGCAATAAAAGACACAAAAAGAAAAGAAAAGAAAGATAAAGAATAAAAAAATATACTTAAATACTAATATTGAAAGAGGAACGAAAATCACTCACCCTGACCCCCACGGGGCTCATACTGTACCCGGTAGTGGAGAATATGTGCCTTTTCAGTGTTGCCATTACCTAGACGTTCGTAAAGCAGCAAGTATACACTTTTCAGACTCGAAATCATTGAAACGCGTCGGAAGAAAGTCAATAGCATAAAATGAAAAAGTAGACTGAACCCCCCCCCGTCTTTCAAGCCTTTTATATTTCTATAGCATATTAATCTTTTGTGGCTCAGATAGCAAAAAAACAAACAAATAAACAAAAAAACTGAGATATTCCACGAAATCGATATATTAGTTTGAACTAGCCGAGTGGGCTTTGCTATTATATTAGTCACCTAACCGAACATGTGTTCGTGCTCGAAGATGTTATATCATTAAACGCGAGCCTTACGACGTATCTTCGGGCCTTGGTGCCTCTAGGGTTTTTACTTTGGAAACGGCCTTGAGGCGAAGATCATAGTTTAGTATCTGTTCTGATGCTACACGACATCTTTTCTGTCCTCGGTCGGCAAAGGAGAAATCCTTCAGGACTTTTTTTTTTTTATTTTTGTTCCTATCCAGAATACCTCTTCTTGTGGAATTAGATTTTCCTCACATTAAAAACGGACCTTGTGTCTAACTCTGTCCTCATGGGGAGGCAAGTAAATTGGAGCACCAGAAGTCTTGGAAATCCTTGTAATGACCCTTTTCCCCTGTTGACTGTTGTATGATGCTCATCCCGTGCAGTTCTATGAGCTACAACCTCTCAGGCGTTGCCTTGTCTCTTTGAGAAGGTATTAATTTATTGGTAATCACCATAAGAGTCCCTACCGAGGAATACCAATTTTTTTAACGGTTAACTTTTCTCACGTTTCTCAAAGTAGGAAAGAAATTCATACTATTTTCGACGCCTCTTTAGCACTATTTGCATCTTAACCAAGCATTCTGTTGAGAAGGAACCCCGAGGTACTCATATTCTTTTAACAAATCACATTTAATCTATAATATAAATCTCACCTGTCTGTTTAAATATATGTATGTATGTATGTATGTATGTATGTATGTATGTATGTATGTACGCCTAAAACTTTAGATAGAAACAACGAATTTTCATAAGATAGGTATCGTTTTGGAGCTCGACCCTTCGGACGACAGATATCGAAAAATTGGCTAACACTAATTTTCAACCGGGGATTTTTAGTCGCGTGCAGGCAAGCGACTCTATAAGTCACTCCGTCGGTTGATCAGTCGGACAGTCGGTCTTTCCGTAACACTTTTTTCTTGGCCTTTTGGCCAAAATCAAAGTGTAGTATCGGTTCCGGCAGATACTGCGAGCAAAGACCATATGTTGGGGCAATCCCACATATAAGACCTTGGTCAATGTAGGGGCAACCCTTCATACCAATTGTAACTATCCAGCTCCACTACTCCCCGGGGAGTTGTCCTCATTCCCCTTCACTCCTCACATTTAAAATCGGCCTTGTGCCTAATATTTAAGTCATTTCAGCCCATTTTTCGGTCATTTTAGTTTATCTTTAAGAATTTCATGTCAATCCTACATTTACGCATTCATTCATTACACTAGAGCACGCGACTAATGGCTATTGGCCTTGTTTTTATAAATAGCAGCCACACGTAGTTCAGACACAATTCTATAAGGAGGGGGTCGCTTTTTCCGCCGACATTTTCGAAAGTCACCCCCCCCCCTCTTTTCGATTGACTAGCTTTAATTCAAACATTCGTCACTTCCGGTTTGGCTATTGGTGCAACAGCAAAGACGTCACGTTTTTTCACGTTCTTTTCCTCCTTTGCGGGACAGGTTCGAGCCTGCCTGCTTCTTACCACATTTTTTTTTGCTCAACACACACCTCCAAAAAGCCGACAACGCCTGGCACCTAGGCTAGGTTTAGGTAGTATTTTGGGTTGTTTTTACAAGGAGGTCACCACTTATCAAGGCCCGGAAGCCACTCAGGGATAAGGGTTATTGCATGTACAGTGCGTTGTACGTTAGTGTTGAGATTTCATAACGTGTCTACTTAAGGAGGCGGTTCATCAGGAATTTGTTTACGTTGGATTTGAAGACATCCAATTTGTAGTCAGGTGGGAAACAGGCAGACGGAACAGAGTTCCACTGGCGTGCTGTTCTAAGAAAGAAGCTGTGTTCATGGAATCTAACTTTTTATTTAGGCACAGATAGAGAGTGGGGAAAATTTTTGACAGTGGCTTCAGCTAGACGGGTGTTTTTTGTAAAAGATTTCGGACGATGTCAAAACATCGTTAAACTCACGACTCGATCAGCAGCCGCCGATAGCGTAGTGGTTAGGAGCCTTGACTGTCGTAAATCCTGGCTTGAGGTAGTTGCCTGTTTAGCCGCAGTGATCAGCTGTGATACAGCGAAACAATACTGCATGTGGATGACTATAATGCTCCTCATCTTGAGTTGAGTATATTGAGTAGTGATACACGAATTACCATTAGCGTATAAAGCGATGCTCTTTGTGTAAACAAATCGAGCTTAGGTATTCGGATGATGGCGAAACATCGTTAAACTCACGACTCGATTAGCAGCGGCCGATAACGTAGAGATTAGGAGCCTTTACTATCGTACAGGCGGTCGGGTTTCAATCCTGGCTTGAGGTAGTTACCTGTCTAGCCGCACTGGTGTGCTATGAAACAGCGAAACAGTACTCTATGTGGATGACTATATATATATATATATATATATATATATATATATATATATATATATATATATATATTGTATATTCATATATAGATATATATATATATATATATATATATATATATATATATATATATATATATATATATATATAAAATAATAAAAACATTCACTAATTTCACTTTTGATTCCATTACGGATCTTATTCATGAAATTGATTTTAAGTTGAAGTCGGCTTAAGTACACAGACACTGAAGGTCGATATTGAAAATTGAAAGCTACAGTGGAACCCGGATATAAGAGACTCCTTCTCTCGTCACTACAGCTCTCTTATATCAAGGTTACGCTTATATCCGGGGTCCTTATATCCGGCTTACACTGTACACAAGCTCTAATTTGGGACCAGGGGAAATCTCTCTTATATCCATTTGTCTTCTCTACGAGTCTCTTATATCAGGGTTACACTGTATTTGCCGTCATTCTAAAAACTTCAATTATTGCTATACGTTTTGTGTAAAACAATTTTTGAAACTTGTGAAACATGGTGGATAATGAGTCGAAAAGGGGAGATAACTGCTACCTATTTTCGTTTAACTTCAACTTTGAGATAGTGAGAAAGGAGGCATAACCAACATTTCTAAGGCTACAAGCCCTACATAGAAGCCTTACACCAAGTAAAAAAAAGACAGTTATCTATGAAATCAATTTTCAATAACAGCGAAATAGTTTTTAAATGTGGCGAATAAGACTAATGCTCTCTTCCTCCTTCCCATCCATCCTTCTCTTTCTCCTCCTCCTCCTCCTCCTTCTCCTTCTCTCGTCCTTCTCCTCATCTCGTCTTTCTCCTTCCCCTCCTATAATTACTACTATTACACTTAACTTAATAAGACTAATGCTCTTCTCCACCTCCCCATCCATCCTTCTCCTCCTCCTCCTCCTCCTCCTTTCGTCCTTCTCCTAATCTCCTCTGTCTCCTCCCTCCTATAATTACTACTATTACACTTAATAAGACTAATGCTCTTTTCCTCTTCCCCACCCATCCTTCTCCTCTTCCTCCTCCTCTCGTCTTTCTCCTCCCCTCCTATAATCACTACTGTTACGCTTAACTTTTACACCAAATCTTCAATAAATTCAATAATTTATCATGAAAACCCATCTTTTTGTCTTTTTGTACGTGTCATGATGATGGTACTGTTTGGCACACCTTCAGATGATGGTGAAGTACAATGTTTAAATATCCAATACATGCCCCCACACACGCGCGCATACGCACGTACGCATGCACACACACATGTATATTAAGAAGAATAGGTGGTAAAAAACAAGGATACAAAGTGCTGAATACGTTAATAGAGCCAAATATGTATTTAATTATTACAACCTCAAGTGTTCTAACTTGACTTATTAAAAATTGTTTCAATAGACAGTATAAAAATTATCCGTCCATAACGTCAGATGATTCAAGCTAAAAACAAAATAAAAAGGAAAGCAAACATGTTTTTTTTGTGATTACATATGGATATTAAAAGCCAAGAGAAGGGAAGTAAGACAGAAAAAGGACAAAAATGGAAAAAGAGGAAAAGAAAAGGGGGGGGGGCAAAGCAATAAAAAAGAAAAATTGAATTAAAAATTGATAAAATTATAAAGATAAGACAGGACAAGAGTGGGGAGAAAGAAATAGAAAAGAAAAAAGGGGAAATAGATAATTGAGCGTGTCAAAAAAGTATGTTTGTTTCAGAATGATGACCTGCACGTGTCCTGAATATGAAATCGAGTTAAAGAGTCAGCAATTGTCAATGGCGATGGTGGTAAGGGGTGGAAAGAAAAAGCTTAGATACGTCCAGTTCACATGGCTAAACAGATGCATCGAATATAGCTTATATAAAATCTGTTTGGGTAGGAAATCATTTATAAATTCTGTTGAGTAGATGTTAGAATTTGTTGGTACTTATAAAGTGGTGTTAAATTGTCTATGATTATGGGGGCGTGAAAATGGTTAGGAATAAGGGTGTTAGATTAAGAAAAGAGTAGGGGGTCAATTTTGAAGAGTGTGGAAGTTCTAGGAAAGTGGGATTTTGTAGTGGTTTCAGATATTTAAAGTTTTAACTACATAGGTGTAATGTAATGGTCGTGAGATTTGATGGATAGTGTAATAGTGTTAAAAGTATTCGTTTGTTTATGTTGGGGTTTGTATTATATGAACTACCTTTGTTTGCATGAAAAAATTTCTTATTAACTTTAAAGATAGAGATAAATTATTAGACATTAAAAATGAAACGTCAATTGCTTGTAGACATTACAAATCCCACCTTCTTAGGAACTTTACACTCTACTGAAGTTTCGATAATAGAACCTCCAACCGTAACAATTGAACATTCTCACACAATTACACTACCCATCGAAACATACCTTGAATTACCACACTTTTTTATTAACCGAAAAGGTTTTAGAAATGTAATTGCTGTCAACATTTCCCCATCTTATCCTATATCTATACGTAATCTTCTCCACTAATATTTCCAAACATAGTTATGCGTAATGTTCTCGATTAATAACTCATAATTCCTTAAAATAAAATTAGTAAACCTATGTAATTAAAACTAAATGTCTGAAACCACTACAAAATCTGTTTAGCCATTTGAACTGGACGTATCTTAGCTTTTCTGTTCACCCCCACCATCGTTGCCATAGACAATTGTTGACTCTTTAACTCCATTTCAGATTTGAGATACGTACAGGTCATCATCTTGAGCCCAACAAACTTTTTGACACGCTCAATTATCTATTTCCCTTCTTTCTTTTCTTTTCTTATTTCCCCAACTCTTGCCCTGTTTTATCTTTGTAAGTTTACCAATTTTTAATTTAAATTTTATTTTTTTTATTGCTTTTTCCCTCCTTTTTTATTTTCATCCATTTCCCTTTCTGCCTTTTCTCTCTCTTACTGACTTGGCTTTTAATATCCAATATAATGCAATCACAAAAACCCATATATTTTATTTATATTTTGTTTTAAACTTGAATCATCTAACGATATGGACGGAAAAATGTTATCCTGTCTATTGAAACAATTTGTAATGAAGTTAATACACTTGAAGTTGTAATAATTCTTATATATATCCAAACATACACATTCACTTTATCTATATATCTATAAAAGTGAACGTGTCTGTGTGTGTGTGTGTGTCTGTGTACATTTCCCTACGCAATAATTTTGTCAATTTTTAGTCTACAGACTCGAAATTTGATATACAGGGTACTGAGATTTGGGGAAATCGAAGTGATCGCGTTTGGACCAGAAATTTCGTTGTCAAGGGGTCAAAGTTCAATGATTTGACTTTTGAGAACTCTACTGAACTCCTCCGACAATTTTGAGTCTAAACACTTGAAATTTTAGATATAGGCTCCTTAGACATAGATCTAACGTAATAACTTGATGTCAGCCCAAAACAATAAATATTAAGGGGTCATAATAGGGGTGCAAGTTAAAAAAATTACAGTTTTTTACTCAGCATACACCTCCAAACACCCGGGCAACGCCTGGTACCCATTGCTAGTATATCTATAAAAGTGAAAGTGTCTGTCTTTCTGTGTGTGTATCTGTGTGCTTGTGTGTGTCTACGCAATAACTCTGTCAATATTAAGTCTAGAGACTCAAAATTTGATATACACGGCCCTGAGATTTGGGTAAATCGATGTGATCGATTTTTGGCCAGAAATTTGGCGATTAAGGGGTCAAAGTGCAACGATTTGACCTTTGAGAACTCTACCAAACTCCTCCGACAATTTTCGGTTTAAACACTTGAAGTTTTAGATATAGGTTCATCTGACGTGGATCTAACTTAACTTAATTTGAGCTCAAAACAATAAATTTAAGGGGTCATAATAGGGGTAAAAATTAAAAAAAATTGACCACTTTTTTTGCTCAACATTCATATCCAAATACCTGGGCAACGCCGGACACCCATGCTAGTATATATATATATATATATATATATATATATATATATATATATATATATAAAATAAGGGGGTGGTCACCAACAATGTGTATTTTTTAACATTATTTTATTATTCCGTGTCTTGGTTTTTCATTGAAAATTATGTTTAGATCATATTAATAATGTTTTTAAATCATTGAAATCGTTTTTAACGCGTTTTAGACGTTCTGTGAAGCGTCCTCTTCAGAAATTATTTTAAATGCTTAGAATATATTCACAGACAGACTTTTTCGCTGTATTAGAGCTCTTTAGTTTGGCTGGACTAGCACCATCTCGAGTCAGAGATCTTACTTAGAATCATCTAGTTGATAGTCGGCAGCTCTATCCACTGTCACAGCGAACACATCAAATTTCTATTTATATAAACATTTTGACCGCTACATTTCATAGGCTAGATTTCTGAATTTGATATTATTTTCTTTATATATATATATATACTAGCAGGGAGATTCGGCATTGCCCGGGATTGAATATGCCCTATCCTACCATAGTTTAATATATAATTTTTGTATAAAACGTAATTACGCTATCATGTGTTGCATTAATGATTTGAATTAGCATATAAACATGGATGTTACTATCGCCAAAACTTTTGTCCAAGAGACGATAGGAGTACCGTTTGACTTTTGGAGATGTGATGATATCTTTTCATTTTGATAAATTAAATAAGTTACTTAATCCATAGTAATTCATAGGGAAATAATCAAGGCAGATAACTGGGGAAATTAGGTCGCTTGAATGTCTCTTGTTTAATGCATGGTTGAATAAAATAAAAATTATAACAATCACCACAAGCTTAGTCACATATTTATGTGACTAAGCTTGTGGTGATTGTTATATAATAAATAGCCACCACAACTCAGTGACGAGGGATTCAAATTTACAAAGTGTATAGCAACAACCTCTTGGTGACGAGAAATTCGAATTAATTAAGAAATATCCACAACAAGTTGACAAACGAGGATTCGAGAATTTATACGGAAATTTAAATTTAATTTGCCCTATTGTTCCATAACAACGTTTGGTGATCAACACTCGAATTCACAAACGTGATACCCACAAAAACCTCGCGACGAATAACTGAAATTGATAAAAGACCACCAACAAGTGATTTATCTAACGAAAAAAAGTAAAAAAACAAAAACAAAGGAAAAATAATTATATCAGTAATTACACATTAAAGCTTACGGATTACGGAAATATCATAGAAGTTTTTTTCAACTAACGCATAACTAAAAAAATGTTGGACACTGAAAATGTTTCAAAAATGTACTTGAAGATTTTTAATTTTAAACTAAAGAAAATAAGCACGGTAAACACTTTTTCTCGCAGGAAAAAAATTAAACATTTTCAACGTACAACGATAAACCGTGATTAATATTATTACCGTGATTTTTTTCCTCGAATAAGTAAATTTCACTCTTGAAAGTTTAAAAAAAATTACGAGATTGACGATTTTAAAAAGTTAGTTGTAAGATTATTAAAACGACAGGAGGGATTTCAGAAATTATTATATCTTATAAATAGATGTTATATATTATAAGTAGATGTTATATATTATAAGTAGATGTTACAGCAGCAGAACACTGAAGAGAGGCAGCAGAAAATTGAAGAAAAACTGATTCAACAACAGTAAATACAAAGAAAAAAATCGAAAATTACTTCTAAAAACATTACCAATAAACCTTACACGGACAGTAACAGCGTTTTTCGCAAAACACAATATCGAATACTATGCAGACGTTTACTTATTAAGACCAAACTCTCGACGAATTCTTTATGAGATATTAAAGTTATTTCAACGTCGATTGTGAAGATTAATCTGATACAAAAAAGGTTCGTCTGCTTTTACGAACAACTGAACACAGACTAAGAATCTGGAGTTCGCGGCAGCAGTTAAGTTACGTTCAGAATTTTTCAGTCCGAATACATCTCTGTTTCATAAAAGATGGCGATGTTTTATTTTGTCTACGTGGTACGATGTAGATAATTGAACGTTCGCGCCTAGCAGAGTTATCGGCAGATGATTTACAATGTCTCATTTTTGCGCAAGGGCTAATGTCAGCGAAAATGCTGAGATTAGACAGAGAGTATTAGCAAAACAAGAAAACGGACCTAATCTCACTCTGCAGAAACTTGCAGAGGATTGCCTAAACCTTTATAAAGATGAGAATTGCTCCAAAAATATGAACGAAACGGGTGTAGCATACGTCACGAAAGTACAGTGCACATCTAAAAATGACGATTCTAAAGAACTGAAAAATTTCTAATAACATTAAGATTTTTGTTTCTTAGAAGCGCTGGTTGAGTTTGACTAAAATAAAATACGTATTATATACGTTTGAAGCCAAAACAACGCATAATTTTTTTTTTTAATTACATTTTCACCCCAAACAAGGCAAATTGCCACTTTGGTGTAGGGGGCTACTATCAGGGGAAACAACTACTGGGGTACTATGTAGGGATTTGGGCAGCAAGGTGTCGGTTCACGTTACACTTGAACTTCTGCACGTCAGTACTGTTGGGGAAGCAGGGACCTGAAATGGAATTCCAGAGTCTTGCGGTTCTGGGGAAGAAACTATTGGAGTAAAAAGATCTTTTACATCTAGGGATCTCTACAGTGTGGGGGTGGGATCTAGTAGCCTGTCGGGTTTGTCGAGGGTGCTCGCGTCGTGGGGGCACAAGTGATTGCAGTTCGTCAGAGCATTCACCACTAAAATACTTGTAGAACAGGCAGAGGGATGCAACATTTCGTCGATGGGACAGAGGCTGAAGCTTAGATGCCAGTTCAGGGCCTATCAGGTTTGCGACTCTCTTTTGAACCTTGTCAAGGAGCGAGAGACTAGTAGCAGATGCACCAGCCCAGATGTGGCAGCAATACTCCATACATGGGCGAATGGTGGCCTTATAGAGGTACAGGATACTTTCGGGTGTTAGTAGTTTTCTAGCACGGTAGAGAGAGCCTACCTTTCTTGCAGCGGCCCTGGCAATGCCTTCAATGTAATTGTTCCAACTCATGTTTCCTGTGAACGTTAGGCCAAGGAGTTTGAAAGACGGACTCTCAGATAATTCATAAATATATTTCGACGCAAAGCTTAATCTTCCGTATGACTTTCTTTCTTTCTTTTTTCTTCAAAGAAAGAGATACTGAAGATGAAGATGAAGCTTTGCTTCGAAATATATTTATGAAATTCAATATAATTCCTAATCACGGTTGCAGTATAAAGCAAGGAATTACTTCTATAAAAAAAGGAAATAGTAATTCACAGTTGTCAGAAACAAGAAAAATTACCCCCAAGACAATGTTACCAATATGGCGAACTGCATTGGAAAAACAAATTGTTGTTTGAAAATAAAAACAAATGTCAAATGGTGACAAAATTAGCCACTAAAATGTCACATTGTAGAATCAGGCGCAAACCAAAAAATAGAGCCGGACAGATAAAATCTGACGAAAGTCCGACGAGAATTTATGCAAATACGTAATTGTCAATATATTAAAAAACAACGTGAAATTACAACTGGATACTAGGTCGGATGTGTCAATTATAAATTTGCAGACGTGCTAGAAACTGAACTAACCGTCTTTACAAAAATACTAAAGGCAGCACGTACGATGACTGGTCATAAGATTAATTTTATTGGAAAATGATATGCTTCAGTAAATTTGAACGAAACTATTAAAAGGTTTAAGACGAACCGACTTTTAAAAACAAAAATTATTACCACTTAGACAATGTAACAGATGCGGCCAACTACATTGGGGAATATTTTGCCCATTTAAAAAAAAAAAATCTAAATTGTGGTAAACTTAATAACAAAATGTTGCATAGTCGAAATATGAAAAAAATAATTAAAGAAGTACCGAAAAAAGTTAAGAAATCCAGCCCGAGAGACAAAATCTAACGAAAAGACTGACATAATTTCATGCAAATACGTAATTGTCAAGATATTCTACATAACGGTGAAATTATAGCTAGGCACTGGATCCAGTCTGTCAATTATAAATTTCTATACGTGACGAAAACTTAACAAACCTAAAAAAGCAAAAAAACAAACAAACAAATAAAAAAAAAACCCTCTAGTTCAGCACGCACAATGACTGAAAATAAAATTGGTTTTATTGGAAATATATTTGCCAGTAAATTTAAACAAGACTTAAAAAGTTGATGACGTACGTTCTAAAAACATCTTCACATCTATTTCGTTTAAATTGGATAAATAGTTTAAAACTTTAAAATTTATCAAGCAACATTTTTAATCAGAAAATGTGTAAGTTGAAGAAAGTTAAAGAAACAGAAAAAAAAAATACATACTATATATACTAGCATGACATGTTGCCCGGCGAAGATATTACGCAAAACCAGAACAGATTCGGTAAAGAATATCCTCCCGAAAACAAATGAACTAATAAGCTAATCTAGTACATTATCGTGTTTGAGTAACGTTAATTACTGACTATATTAATACAGGGAAATTAATACTGGTAGCGACTGTTTGCTCTGGAAAATTTCGGGCACTAAAGGCAGTGGAAGCCAAATGAAATCATTTGGCTTCCACTGTCGCGCATTGTCTTGCAGCAGCAGCTAGCTGAATCCACTAACTGTCATTGTTGGCACTGGTCATTACTGGCGATGAGTGTTGTTTTAGACCGGTTACTTGACTATATAACTGTCACAGTCGGTTCATAGTAATCACTAGGGCTATGATGACAGAATGTTTTTTTCATTGTTTTGACTCTTGAGTATATATATATCCGTCACCGTAAGACACAGTTAATCAACCGAGAACCACATCACTCTATATAAAACATATAAGATATCAACGGATACACACTTGCGAGTCAAAACAATGAAAAAGAACATACTGTTGTCCCAGCCCTAGTAATCACTATCAGTCAATGATAATTAATAATGTAACGTGACCGTTACGCCAGGACCGTGTTCGTTACAGTTTAAACCTCTCTCGAAACTCACGCCGCCCGGCACTGTTAAAAAGGAACAACAAACAAAAATAAATAAATCCGAATTATATTTTTTTCCTTTTTTAACAAACGTTATTCATTACGGTTTTTCTTTTCCTCCATCTCGATGCCAGCTTAAAAGTCTCACATGGAAGGCGTTTTTCTTTCTGTTCCACTACACACCGGCCGTAGACAGTCATTTTCCGTCTTCGACTTTACACGTCCATCTTTTTCACCCGCACTTTTTCTTTTCTCGACCACGTGATGTCCTTTTCTTTTTCTTGTCGCGTCATCTCGCGCACACTTCCTAATTTGCATATGTGCTTTTTCGGCTACTGCTGAGAATATCTTCGCAAATCAACTATCTTACAGCTGATATTTTTCCAATGGTTTATACGCGCTATGTTACACCAGTATTGGCCTAAACTCAACTACTCTAAAATTAAATTGTCTATCACTGTATTCCCATGACGAGTATTGTTGGTCACTGCCGTGTAGTGTTTTAAAGCGTTTTGAAGCATTCTGCAACAATTAGTCACTATTAGATTGGTCCTAAATAAAATCGCCTGTCTTCAATTGTAGGACACTGTCATCAAGTGAAGTGCACTGTCCTCCATTGGTGATACTATCATATAGTGGCGGACACTGTCATCCAGTGGCGGACACTGTCATCTTGTAGCGGTTATGACTGTTATCGAGAGTAACTGGGAGATATTGCCTTCTAAAGGTAGTTATTGCCACTTGCTGGCACTGGCAGACACTGGCGCACTACTGTATTTAGGCGCGGTAAATGGCGGCCTGACCGATGTAGTTTTATATTCCAATCCCGTGTAAAGCAAATGACACCTATGTTTCTACTCAATATTGATTTATTGTGCTGATGTAGATATATCACAGCATGTTTTTTATTTATGCAGGATAAGTACCGTAAAAATATACGGTACATATTGTTTATTAAATTATTAGGTGCCTCTTATGATAAGACTTGGTGTATAAATAATAACGTTTTAATTCAGCACGGTCTGTATTCTGTATTAATACCCATTTTTTAACGGATGAGAGCATAAAAGCAATCCGGCATTTTAACTGATTCTAATCTGTATTAACTTCAAGCGGAAAGCGACTGTGACCAATTCTTTTCCTAGTTCGTAATAATCTCGACTTATTTTTTTCACTATTAACTTTAAATGTAAGATTATGTTTATTTTTTTATATAGATGTATTTTTATCATATAACTACCTTAAATAATCTTCTTCTTTTATATATATATATATATATATATATATATATATATATATATATATATATATATATATATATATCACCTGTCTGTTTAAATGTATGCATGTATGTATGTTTGTATGTCTGCCTAAAATTTTCGAGAGAGCCAACGGATTTTCTCGAGATCGGTATTCTTTTAAACTCGACCCTTTGGACGACAAATATCGAAAAATTGGCTAAAACATTAATTCCTTCACCCTGAACTGGGCATTTTTCTACACGAAGGGATCGCTTTTTTCGCCGACATTTTCCAAAGTCAACCCCTCTTTGCGATTGACTAGCCTTAATTTAAACCTTCACCACTTCCGGTTTGGCGATGGACACAACGGTAAAGACGTCACGATTTTTTTCACGTTCTTTTCCTCCTTCGCGGATCGGGTTCGAACCTGCCTACTGCCACCTTTTTTTTTGCTCAACACACACCTCCAACCACCCAGGCAACCCCGGACACCCAGGCAACCACGGACACCCAGGCTAGTATAATAGAAAAATTAATTAATATTTTTTTATAATAAATATGTTTATTTGCGCACTATTTGTTAAACTATATTTTATTAAAAAAAATAATTACTTAAATTTGTTTTTTCCAAATTATTTGTGAACCCGCCCAATTACTTTTCTTTGAACAAAAAAACCTACGTAATCTATTTCTGTCATGAATTAATATGAAAATTTTGTCGAATGTCTCTGTTTTATCGTTATTTTCATAGCAAGTGCTCGTCTGAGCTCCAATCTATGCACCCCTCGCCAAACTTTCACGAAAAACACTCGTCTAGTTGAAACCACTATTAATAATTTCCCTCACTCCTTATATCTGCCTAATCCTAAACGTCTTCAAGTCCAGCATAAACAAATACTTGTTGAACCGTCCCCTTACGCAATCCAATTCATCAAATTTCCACTACTAACGATAACTACGATATTATCCCATTGGCTGCTGTACACTCATTAACCTTTATCCTCGAGTGGCCTCTGGGCCTTGATAAGTGGTGACTCCTATATAAAAAAAGGAAGTTATGAAATTAGTATCATTACGTAATCAGTTTGGACCGCTTTAATGTTTTTATGCAATGTTTTTGGAAAAAGTTGAAATCATGTTTGAAGCATTTAAACCTGTCAAATAGAAAGTTCAATTTTTTTTTATTAAATCTGTTAAAAATCACGTATAAAATTGCTGAGAAAGCAAAGAAGCAGAAGAAAAAAAAAAACGTCAGAAAAAATGGAGAATGCTTGCGGAAATTCGGCAAACCTAGCCCTATTTTGTTTCATGTTTGTTTTATGTGGACCAAAGATATTTACATTATATGCAAGTGTTAATAAGTCACTTAAGTTAGTGATGCGTGTTAATAGGACGACTAAGAATGCGAAGAAGAAGAAGAAGAAGAAAGAAAGAAAAGAATAAGAAATCGCTTGTTTGTGATTGTAGAAGAAACTTGGCCTTCGGGCCAAGATCAAAGTGTAGTATCTGTTCCGGCAGATGCTGCACTTAAGATGGTTTGTACCAGTCAATGGAGGGGAAACCCTCTATACTGGGAACCGCCTGGGTAATACTTAGGAGGTCCACCCTCCCAGGCCTTGCCACCGGGCTTTCCGGTGGGGCAAGTTTATTGCTTGCTGCCTGAGGCGCCCCGACCGGGGAATGCCGACGGGGTTACTCAGGCAATTTTTAAAATTGCAGGAGTGCCCCTCCTTTAGGGGAGCCTGCGGGGTTCCCACTTTCCGGCCTTGTGCCACATAATGCTGATGTGGGCAGCATTTAAATAAAACCCCTCTATACTGGGAACCGCCTGGGTAATACCTAGGAGGTCCACCCTCCCAGGCCTTGCCACCGGGCTTTCTGGTGGGGCAAGTTTATTGCTTGCTGCCTGAGGCGCCCCGACCGGGGAATGCCGACGGGGTTACTCAGGCAATTTTTAAAATTGCAGGAGTGCCCCTCCTTTAGGGGAGCCTGCGGGGTTCCCACTTTCCGGCCTTGTGCCACATAATGCTGATGTGGGCAGCATTTAAATAAAAACCCCACATGTCTGACCTTTAACCAGCTCCCATTTCCCACCTCTCGGGAGCTGGTCCCCTTTTCCCCTTCCCCCCTCCCTTCACTCCTCACATTAAAAATCGGCCTTGTGCCTAATTTGCTCGGTGGGGGAGCAAATAAATACCATCTGTTCCGGCAGATACTGCAAGCTATGACTAGCTAGGACTAGCTATGACTAGCAAAGACCAGATATGGGGGCAACCCCACATGCCTGACCTTTAACCAGCTCCCATTTCCCACCTCTCGGGAGCTGGTCCCCTTTTTCCCTTCCCCCTCCCTTCACTCCTCACATTAAAAATCGGCCTTGTGCCTAATTTGCTCGGTGGGGGAGCAAATAAATACCATCTGTTCCGGCAGATACTGCAAGCACAGACCATATGTGGGGGAAACCCCGAATATAAGACCTTGGTCAATGTAGGGGCAACCGTTCATACCAATTGTCACTATCCAGCTCCCCTACTCCCCGGGGAGTTGGTTCCCCATTTCCCCTTCACTCCTCACTTTAAAAATCCACCTTGTGCCTAATTTGCTCAGTGGGTGAGAAAATAAATACATCAAAGTATAGTAACTGTTCTTCAGATGCTGCACTTCAATTTCTTGTTCTCTGTCGGTGGACGAGAAATCCTTCACGACTGAGACAATTTTTTATTTTTGTTCCTTTTCTCCACATTAAAAACGACCCTGGTGTCTAACTCTTTCCCGTAGGGAGGCATTGTAAATAGGAACTGCTGGTCAGTTAAAAACAATCTCTTTATTTAATTACAGGAGTTAAAGAAGGACTGAATCTAGCCAGTGTGGAAAACCACGTATTCATTGAAAAAACAAAAGAACAAAACAACACAAAAAAACTAATACTTTTTTTTATTTTACTTGGGAGTCACCACTTATCAAGGCCCGAAGTCCACTCGAGGATAAGGGTTAATGAATGTAAGGTGGTAGTGTAGTAATCACTTATGTATGTGGCTTATTGCTATCTGTGGTAAGCGGAGCTTTCTACGTTTATGTCAAAGCTAGTTCTTGAAATTTAGCTTCATCATTATTCACGTGTTCGAAAATTTAATCTATTAAACTGTAAAAAAATCTGAGCAACCAACCAAATTGTTTGGAGACGGAAATCGAAACCAACAAGGAGCATTCAGTATTTATAGATTAAATGAGTAATAGTTGACTGGTTTATAACGCGTATAAAAATTGAAATATATGATAACGGTGTAAACTGGGGTAGGATGAATACATAAAAATGAGGGAGGAAGTATCTTGCTATAACCTCCTAATATGACTTGTTTGGAAGAACGATTCTCCTCGGAATTATGGCAAGAATTTAGTAAATTGAAACAAATCGATTGTTAAAATAATCACCATAATACCATGCATTAGGTATTGGATTAATCTGTGACGCCAGTGTTTTTTTCGTATGTCTTTTCGGAAACAGGAAAAATTGACTCCATTTAATTAATTGTAGAGATGATATATAAGTTCCCCATAGATTCCCTCCAATACTCTATTTGATGCTAACCATTTCTCCCCCCTATGTTAATAAAGAGATTATATCTAAAAGAAAAATGGTATCGGGATACAGCATCCTTGTTTGTTTTTGTCTTGATTTCCTGAAACGAATTAAATTCATTTGCCTCTCCTTTAATTTATTATAGTTCTAAAGTTCACAGCGATTGATGCAACATTCAGGGACTGCATCCTTCTTTATAAATAGTAGCTTTAGGTTTATATAAGTTTGCCGTTCTCTGGCTCTGTTATTCATATGTGTGTGTGTGTGTGCGCGCACACACACACACACACACACATACACACACACACACACACATATATATATATATATATATATAATTTGAGGTTGCTATTTTTCAAAGGTAGGGTAACCAGTGAAATATACCGAGGTTAATACAACAGTGGTCAATACGAAAGTAGAGGAAGTTACATTTTCAGTTTGCCTCACATAATCTCAGACTGGCAACGGGCAGCAGACTGGCGAACCGCATACTTGTTTACGATAGCATCTGCATACACTTTGGCTTTAGAACCTAAGTCCTGAACCCCTAACCCGACAAAATCCATTCCCTAACACCAGCATGAAAATGAATGAATAAATACACGGGTAACAAGTAAATAAGCAAATTTGAAAATAAATAAACTAATAAATCCGGACCCAATCGACCCTGTTATCCGCACAGCTGAACTTCACCCTCCTGACCCGTTTACAAAAAAGCCTTCTTTTGTTGAAAGTTGATTTTCGTTTTTCATTAAGAATTCCGCTTTCAGAAAATAAGTGTTGTTGCCTGAAGAGGTCTCTAGTTACTAAATAATAGAAGACCGAAACATGCTCATGACTGTGTAGCAATAAATTACTGGTTACGTAAAGACAAATATAATATATATATATATATATGTATAAATATATGTATTTATTTATTCCATTAAATAAAATAGACATTTTTGTCTATTAATTCTATTTTCGATCCTTTCCAGCTTCCAAATAACAGTCTTCACTTCTGAGCGGAACAGGCTTATATAATCCTAGGTCCGAGTCCTTTCTAATCCCGCAGGATTCATCGTCAGGGATAAATTAATCTAATTGGTTTTGAACAATTAATATGAGCTTTCTGTTTTTTCTTATATTAATTTCTTCTTTCTAATAATTTTAACCAATGGAAAAAGGGATAAATAATTAAACAATAATTAAATAAAACATACGGTTTTTATCAATTAATTCTGTTTTCGATCATATATATATATATATATATATATATATATATATATATATATATATATATATATACATATATATAACGTATGTATATACATGTATATACATATATACAATTTTAATAATACACATATATATAAATATATATATACATATATATATAAATATATATATACAACAGTGCTCAATACGAAATATATATATATATATATATATATATATATATATATATATATATATATATATATATATATACGCTATATATTTGCTATCATACTGTTTTAATTGACGCGATGGAGCAACAGTTAAATTTTGGAACAATCATAATAAGAATAATAGGAATAATAACAATAACAATAATAATAATAATAATAATAATAATTATAGTAATAGAAATTATAACAACAATAATGGCATTATTATTATTACTACTATTATCAATAATAATAATAATAATAATAATAATAATAATAATAATAATAATAATAATAATAATAACAAAATTTTCTTTGTATGATGTCCTGTGTAAAACTAGTGAATAATAATAATAATAATAATAATGATAATATTAACAACAACAATAATATCAATAATAGCAATTATCATAATAGTAATGACAGTAACAATAATAACAACAATAATAATAACCATAATAACAATAATAATGATAATAATAACATAAATAATAATAATAATAATAATAACATAAATAATAATAATAATAATAATAATAATAATAATAATAATAATAATAATAATAATAATACAGATCTTTAAAAAAGTAGAATACAAAAAAAGAGTAATTAATAAAAAAACATATAAATACAATATGAAATGTAATACATAAATTAAACAACACAATAATGACATTTAATAGGACATAGAAGAAAGACATTGTTTCCATATAAGGTTTCACCTCTTTCGTCGTATCGATTTAGAGTAATACTATATTTTGTCTTTGTAATTTGAATATGAACTGCGGAAAGGAAGGAAGTATTAGGTCGATCTGAAAGTTTAAGCTGATCTAAAATCGAATCTTTCAGAACCTTTATTCATAACAACAACAACCGTAAAGAATCTTCAGATTCTAATGTGAAGATCTGAATCAAACTCTTGCTCAATCTCTTCTCGTGATCCTAAGACCATTTAAGTGGTTTTGTAGTTCTCAAAATAAGTGAAAATTGAGTTGTGATATAACGAAACAGGACTGTATCTCGATTACTACACATAATATATGCTTGTAGCGACAAAATGTTTCAGTCAAGGAGACTTCGTTAGGAGACCCTGAACCATTTGACGCCATAGTAAAACAAAATGCTGAGTACCAATAATAGAAAATTAATTTTAAAAGCAACGTTATTTGATATCAGATTACGTTACTCCACCAAATATGAATTTTTACGATCCCCGATTCCGATTAAAAGTCCCAATATTAGTAAGTAAACATAATATATGAAAGCGTTTTCTGTTAATTAAATTGTGTATTTCTCTATACAAGCGCAAAAGCGTTTTCTGATTGTTTTCTTGATACAGATTGTAATGTTGATTTTGGCTTCTTCGCTAGTCGTAGAATTGCTTGTACATTATTACTAGGGCTATGACAACAGCGTATTCTTTTCATTGTTTCGACTCTCAAGTATATATCCGACACAGTAAGACCCGGATAATCAACCGAGAACCACATTACTTTATATAAAAGCATATAAGATATCAACAGATACACACTCGAGAGTCAAAACAATGAAAAGAATATGCTGTTGTCCTAGCCCTAGTGATAATCAGAGAAAAATAGGTCAGGAGAATATGCAGGATGAGGCATGATTTCAGAACCAAATTCTCATAGATCTTTAGCCAGTAGTGCTGTGTAAGGACGAGCATTATCATGATGGAAGACGACTACGTTTATGCTTACTAAAGAAGGTAGTTTTAAGCTCAACGTGGACGAGAATATTGCAGTAAACTATGAATTATTCTTTACCTTGCATTTCAACCAGGCGTTGACTGGGTGTTTGGATGTATATGTTGAGTATAAAAAAGCGGTCAATTTTTAAAAACTTTGACCCCTATTATGACACCTTAAAATTTATTGTTTTGGGCTCAAATCAAGTTATTAAGTTTCATCCATGTCCAAGGAACCAATATCTAAAATTTCAAGTGTTTAGATACAAAATTGTCGGAGGTGTTTGGTAGAGTTCTCAAAGGTAATATCGTTGACCTTTGACCTTCTAAGTGCCAAATTTCTGGCCGAACAAATCTCAGTACCCTGTATATCAAATTTCGAGTATGTAAACTGAAAATTGACAGAGTTATTGCGTAGCAAAATATACATATACAGACACACAAACACACGTTCACTTTTATAGATTAAACAAAAATATATACGTATACATAAATATATATGGAAACAATTTTGTGTTTCCTGTAAACTTTTTACGCAAATATTATGCAAATATAAATCAAGTAGAATATCTGCATGAATATCTACACATAATAGTTAACTAACGATGATCATCCCATAAGAAAACCGGAGAAACTAATAGGGAATTAATTAAAATGAATGTTTAAAAGAATATGCAAATTAGCTAGATCTTTTACTAGTGAACGCAATTCCACAACCAATATATGAGAAAATTGTATTTTCTTTTTAAATAAATAGAAAAGAGGGGGGTTTAATATGAATATCAATACACACAAAATAAAAACGAATTTATAGGAGTAGAGATAGATAATCCAAAGCAAAAATTATAAAGAAATAACAATACGTCTAACATAAATTATACAGTAAAATGTCACTTCTACAAACCAAGGAATACATTTTGATTATTTATGCATACAAATAACTAGCAAAGAGACCCGACGTTGCGCGGGATTGAATGATGATTAAATAATGTTTCACGCTCATATTTTTATTGCCATCGAAATCGGTGAAATCGGCTATTTTTCAATCAAATCAATTGATTGCCTGCTCTAGTTGGGGTCACATCGTGGTGTACTAGGAGAAAGCTTCGCATGCCTCCCCGCAATAATACCTTGTTGTCTACATTGCACTGTAGAGAATCTACTCTTAATTTTATAAAATTATCTTTGTATATAATGGCTTAAATTAAAGTTTATAGATGCAAAATACAAGTATCATGTTTCGATTGTGCTCGAAACAGAAAAATTCATTTGGAACGCGTTCCTGTCATATAAAAGAACCTCCTGCTGATTTTATATGTCGGGTCTTTAGGCTTTTGTGGTAGTAAAATTTCTCAAATTCACTTGTGATGTTAGGCTGTATAAGGCGTTAACTGTGGTCCAAATCGTCTGTTGCTTTATTTCTTCAGATTATTTTGATAATCGTTTATCGATAATTATCGATGACATTCCGATACAATCTAAGAACACATTGCTAGGAACATAAAGTACATTTGTGTGGAATTTCATAAAAATCGGCTCAGCCGTTTTCGAGTCCATAGGGAACGGAGTCACACACTCGAAATTCCTTTTATATGATTTAGATTCCATTAACCATACCTTTATCCATTTTTTTTTTGAAAGATTAAGTTTTTTTTTAGAGACCGTTTCATTTTGTCATAGACATATATAACGGAGTAAATTAAAGTTTAAAATGCAAAAGTTAAATATCTTTGTTAAATTCTGCTTTAAACATAAACACTCATTTCGAATGCCATATACAAACAATCTCCTGATGGTTTTATATGTTGGACCTTTTGGCTTGTGCGGTAATAAAAACGTACTTGTGATGTTAGGCGGTTCAAGGTGTTAACTTTGGTCCAAATCGCCTGTTTCTTCTTCCATCGGATAATTTCGATTACCGATTATCAATACTTATCGAAGACATTCCGATACAAAACCTATCTAAGAACACTGCCAGACATATAAAGTACCTTCGTGTGGAATTTCATAAAAATCTACCAGTCTTTTTCGAGTCCATAGGGAACGAACTCATACACACAAACACACAGAGACCTACACGCAAAGTTTCATTTATAAAATACTAAAGATTAATAAAAATTTACCTTTCATTAACCATGTCTTTATTCATTTTTTAAAAGATTCATTTTTAGAGACCGTTTCATTCAACATATATATATATAGTAATTTATAAAATATATATGGCGATTAAGCTACACTGAATATTCTGCGTTTCATCCACTGTAGGATTCGTCAGGCTTATGCGCGAATTCTGTGGTTACTACTTGTTTTTATATATGTTGAGGATTTCTAGTTAGCCAATCAGCTTTTTAGTATCAACCGCGCCCTTTCTTATCAGCCAATGGGCATGCATTTTATCGAACAAAGGATCTGTTTTTGAACTGGGTTAGTGGTTTTAGGTAGATCTTTTCCCTCCTTTTTTATATATATATATATATATATATATAAATATACCTATGTGTACACACATACATGCACATATATATACATATATATATATATACATATGTGTGATCGTTTATGTATATTCATGTTTATTTAATTTATTTATTTGTTTGTTTTCTATTGTTATGGTTAGTTTTAAAGCTATTTTGTATCGCTATCCTAGAGTAAGTTTTATTTTGTGAACACAGTTGTTTGCTATTTCTCGTCTACGGTTTAATAGATTTTGAGGTTCTTTAAAGTACAAGATAGCAAATTGTTCATGGAGGCATAATTTACATGGGTCGTCTAAATGTCTGCACGTGGTAGCTTGTCTCATTATTTTCCATTCGACTACCGGCGAATGACCGCTTTCTTTGAGTTCCCAGTATTTATTCGCTAGTGTTGTTTTTATACGGTGTTTTTTATTTTTGAATGTACTTTTGTGGTCATAGTATCGGGTTTTTAAATCTTAGGAAGTCATGCCTATGTAATATTTCTTGTTATTCGGGTTTTCTTTCGCAAATATTGTTGCTTGATAAACTACACTTTTTGTTAGACATTTGTTTTGGACTGGGCAGAGTGTGCGGTGTCTACAATTGCATTTATCTTGTTCGTTATTAGTATTTTTATTTATGGTATATACTTTCGTATATTAAATTTATGTAAGTAAATGAAGTAGTTATATATATATATATATATATATATATATATATATATATAATGGCTTGACTTAAATTTTAAAATGCTAAAGTCAAGTATTTTGTTGTACTTGTGCTTTAAACAGAAGCACTCATTTCGAACGCACCCTGTAATATCAAATAACCTACTGTTGATTTTATATGTTGGACATTTCGGCTTGGGCGGTAAGAAAACTTTTTAAATGTACTTGTGTTGTTAGGCGGTGTAAGGTGTGAACTTTTGTCAAAATCGCCTATGTTTTCTTTCATTGGATTATTTCGATTATCGATTATCGATTATCGATTATCGATACTTATTGAAGTCATTCCGGTAAAACCCATCTAAGAACACTGCCAATAATATGAAGTACCTTGGTCTGAAATTTCGTAAAAATCGGCTCAGTCGTTTTCGAATCCATAGGGAACGAATACACACTAACACACAGAGACAAAGTTTCTTTTATAAAATAGTACAGATCAATAGAAAGTTAGATTTCTTTATTAATTTTTTGAAAGATTTGTTTTAGAGGTCGTTTCATTCTGCCATAAACATATATAATGGCTTGACTTAAACTTTAAAATACAAAAGGCAAAAGTATCATGGTGCAATTATGCTTTAAACAGAAACACTCATTTCGAACGCACCCTGTCATATCAAATAACCTACTGTTGGTTTTATATGTTGGACCTTTCGGCTTGAGCGGTAATAAAACTTCTCAAAAGTATTTGTGTTGTTAGGCGGTGTAAGGTGTTAACTTTGGCCAAAATCTCTTGCTCCTCCTTTCATCGGATTATTTTGATTATTGATACTTATCGAAGACCTTTCCGGTACAAAACTTATCTAACAATACTGCCAGACACATAATAAAAAAAAACAAAACAAAACAGGTGTAAAACTTCACAAAAAATCGGCCCAGGCGTTTCGGAGTCAATAGGGAACGAACTCACACAGACATTTTCTTTTATATAATTGTATAGATTAATAGAAAGTAAGATTCCATTAATCATGTCTTTGTTAAGGTTTTAAAAGATTCAATTTATTTAGAGACCGTTTAGTTCTACCATAGACAACCCCAACGCAGTGTTACAGATGTTGGATTTTCTATGAATGCGATTTGTGAAAAGGAAAATCCCCAAAACTCACACATACACAACCCATAACATTCACGTTTCTGATTTGTTGGAGATGAGGATCGGTTATTCGCATTATTCAGATTCTTCGAACTACTGTTCTCATCTTGGATGTTATTTTCAAAACCTTTCGGTCGATAAAACCTACGACATTTTTAAAAATGTGTTTTATCAAACACGGAAAGATTTTTTGTCGAACTCGAGAATCTAAAGAGAATTCTGAACGGAACTCTTTGATAGAGATCTTTCAAATCACATCCTTACATTATTCGGAGACATTTATGCTGATGACACTACTATCTATGGTAGCACATCAAGGACAGTAAACGATCAAGTTCTCTCTGATTCTCTCTCCTCTGATCTTGAGCACGTGGTATGATGGGGAAAGAGGTGGCTTGTTACTTTTAATGCATCTAAAACCAAGCTTCTATATTTACATGAACGACTGTTGTCTTGATGAGGATTCATGTTTTGACAAACTTCTGGGCTTGAACTTTTCTCCTGATCTGAAATGGAACACATACATCAAATACGTTGCCAAGGCCGCTGGAAAAATGGTAGATATCTCACTGCTGGTGCAATTCTCTACCTTTATAAGAGCCAAGTACGTCCAAGGATGGAGTACTGTTGCCACACCTGGGAAGGAGCTGCTAGAAAGACTTATCTTGCCTTGATATAGTTCAAAATAGAATTCGTAGCCTTGTAGGGAATGTCTTTTTCCTTTCACTGCAACCTTCTCTTCACAGAAGAGGTGTTGCGAGTCTGTCTCTGCTTTACCAGAAATACTCGTATAGCCAAAAACACTCTTTATTTGTGCCTAAACCTAAACGTAGATTCCATGAACAAAGTTTCTTTCTTAGAACTGCACGTCTGTGGAACTGTCTTCCGTTTGCCTGCCTTCCAGCTGACTACAATATGGTTGTCTTCAAATCCAAGGTAAACAATTTCCATTACAAACGATTACTATATTGTCCAACTGACTACTGCACACTCTTTTACCCTTATCCTCTGATGACCTCTTGGCCTTGATAAGTGGTGATGCCTATGTAAAAAAAAAACAAAAAAAAAAACTTAATTCAATCCAGGAAATAAGTAAGTCAACAAACGTAAACATCATAGTTTTATAATTCCATCTGATGAATCAATGTTAAACAAAGTTTTCGGATTCACCAACAGATTCCATACTTCCAATAGCAGAACAGACTTGAATAAAGCCAAGGCAAAAAAGATGAGCTAGGCTGGAAAGGGAGAAACTCCCTCAAGAATTCAAAGCCTCCAAAGACTTACATCTCAAAGGAAGACGTATAACCTATCAACTTACTGAGTAGTAATGATGATATCATATCAGACAAAGGGAATAATACAATTTTAATTGGCTAGCGCGGAATATTGCAAAAAGTTTGCATATCTAATATGATTTGGTTGGTTGGTTGTTTTTGTTTTACGACATATCAACCTTTTTCATGTTATTTAATGCCGAATCTAGTTATTTTGAGGAACAATTTTTAATGGAGTATATATATTTTTTAAAGTCAGATTCAATTTAACCCATAGTTGGGACCCTAACAAATACTACCAGTCCGGGTCAGAGTGAACCTGGGAACAATGGCAATTAAAGGGTGGCTTCCACACTCCCCAAGGCCCGCAAGGTTGGGCCTCACCATCGGATATAGTTTTAGGTCATATCCAGGACCAATATGATTCGGTTGCTACTGTAAATCAAAAAAAGAATTGTACTTTTTTTCATATTACATTTTCACTCCAATCAAGGCACAGTGCCACTTTGATATAGGCAGCTCCTATCGGGGGCATAAATTGCAGGGATACTATGTAGGGAGTTGAGCAGTAAAATGTTTGTTTACATTACACTTGAATTTCTGCATGTCAGCACAGTTGAGGAAGCAGGAACCGGGAAGTGAATTCCAAAGTCTAGCAGTTCTGGGAAATAAACTATTGGAGTAAAATGCTTTCTTACATCTATGGTTCTCTACTGTGTAGGGGTGGGACTTTGCTGCTGATCAGGTTTGTCAGTGAATTTATGTCGATGTGTTACAAGCATCGACCATTAAAATACTTGTAAAACAGACAGAGCGATGCAACATTTCGTCGACGGGACAGAGATTGAAGCTTAGATGACAGTTCAGGACCTATCAGGTTGGCGACTCTCTTTTGTACCCTGTTCAGGAGTTAGAGACTAATTGCAGATGCACCAGCCGAAATGTGACAGTAATACTCTATACAATGACGAATGGTGGCCTTGTAAAGGTACAGGATACGTTTAAAATAGAAAGAAATCAGCCACAGCCTCTCAGGGAACAGGGACATAATATTACCGTCAAAATACAAACAGCTTGTTTAGCATTACAGCAATCTGCCACGTCTATACGACCTTCATAAGACGATATTCCCTAAAGCCGACTGTCAGCACCCCAGATTCAGCATGGCATCCATTGAGCCGATTTGACTTTCCTAGTAGATGTAATCTTCCCAATCTCCATCGTACATCGAGAATTCCGGTCTCTTCGTGGAAATAATCATTGCTAGTCATTGTAACCAGATTGTGATATACCTTGGCGAAGAGATCATCATTTCCCCCAGTACTGGGTCAATACAAACTACGACTGCAATACGTTGATGACACATTCATACTCTTAGGGTCAATACAAACTACGACTGCGATACGTGGATGACACATTCATACTCTGGTTCTACCAGGAAGATGTTCACATATAAGTGGAGCACTTGAACTCTTTCTGTCCACCTACACAATTCATGATGGAAACGGAATATAATAACACATTATTCTTCCTAGACGTGTTGATAACTCGTAGTGGTCAGAGATTTATGTAATATGTATATCGAAAGCCAACGTTCACGAGACAGCATACAAACTTCAACCTTTACCATCCATTTAATGATAAGAAAATATTCATCCATTGCCTCCAACAATAAACAAAGTAATATATAGTAACAGTATTACATATAAGATAAAGATAGACGGTTTAAGAGACCCCCAACTTCAGATCCAAATATCATGAAATCAGCAATAAGAAATCTGGACCACACACTAAAAGACACCACTCACCACAGTTTGTATATTATACATGAAAGGTTTGTGGAAAAAAAGAACTTCAAAGAATATGTAATCCATATGACATCAGGGTAGTATTTAGGAGCAATTGAACTCTCCGGAAACATTTTATGCGAGTCAAGCCGCTCCCCCCTGCCACTTTCCGGAAAAAATGATAACTAAGAACTTGTAGATATGAAAAAATATAAAAAGATAAGACACGTCTTCAACTGAAAGTACGATTAGAAAAAAAAAACAAAAACAAAAACATCATCAGTTGTGGAGTTGAAAAGTAGTCGATGGCTGAGCATACAATGGAGTGAAAACGGAAACTATCAACAATTATGGCACGAAGTAAAAATTATATACAGAGCAGAACGATGAAGAATAAGACGACTAAAAAAAGCAGGACATCAATAGTCCAGTATAAAAGTTAACACGATACAGGAACCATAATTTATAAATTATATATATACAATAGCGTCCAAAACTAAGGGGCAACATTTAAAAACCTAGTATCTGTTAGAAATGACAACTGTGAAAAGCTGAAATTTTGACAACGGGTAGTCGTTATCATCCATAATCTATATAATTACAAAACTCAAACGACCTTGTAACGGGTGTTGTAACCCAACATCCAGTTTACGACTTCTGGTTGCGCATTCGTACATTAAACAAATAACCAACGCGACAATAAAACGTATTATTTTACTGTGTACGTTTTCAGCGTCCCAATTGTTTTTTTGTTCGCGTTAAAATTATCCAAATAAACAATTAATACTTTCTCCATTTTTTTTTTTACATCGCCCATTTCCGTATTACGTTTAAGTTATTTTAACACAATTTTCTTACAAATAAATCAACATTAACACGTTGACAACCGTAAGAGCATTTTACAACGGCTGGGAGTGATCTTAGTTAAGTTTTGTCGCAGAATACCCCCGATAATTACCGATAATCCATAATCGAAACCGTTATTTTGATTTATCTATCATCGGTTAAGCAATTTTTTCCATGTCCTCGCTTAGCAACAACGACAGAACAAGGGGTTGTGAAAATTCTCATGTGGGTAAATTGATATCGTGTTTTATTTGCATGACGTGGTCTGTAGGTTCAAACCTCGCACTTAAATTTCTTAATTTGGTTTTTATTAACTGCAAAGAATTTTATATGACTTGAAAATTAACGTAATTTTTTTTTCTTTGCATGACGTGGTCAGTAGATTCAAACCTCGCACTTAAATTTCTTAATGTTTTTTTTTTCGTTAACTAGAAAGAAATTTATACAAAATAATTTTTATAAAAGCAACAGCAGGTTCTCTAGAGTGCAATGTAGAATAACATATATCCTGGACTAAGTTACTGTATGGAGGCATGTGAAGCTTCCTCCCGGGCGATTTCACGGATTTCGATCCATACCGCTAAAGTGGTTGAGTTTTTCTTTGTTTTTTCCGATTGTTTTCGCTATTACTATTTGTTCTGTTTCTAGTTCCGTTATAGTAGTTGTAGTTGTCACTATTGTTATGATGTTTTCATTTTTATTTACATTGTTGTTGTTTTCGTTATTTTTGGTGTTCTTTTCTTTCTCAGTTTCATTTTTAAACGATGCTAGGTGATTACGATATCTGTCCTTAAAGCAAGTTCCGGTGCTCCCCAGATATACTTTAGTTTCATTATTTGTTATAACTTCACAGTTGTATACTACGTTTGATATATATATATATATATATATATATATATATATATATATATATTTGTATATGTGACAATTAAAGTTCCCCTCTTTGGGTCGAGCACTTTGTAAATATATTTTCACCCGATGCGTATTTGGGGTATTAAGCGAAGCCCACTATTAATTTGTTTGTAAACATGCTGATCGTTAGAGCACTGTTGTGATGGGCGACTGTGGATTTAATATACACACGAGGAGAAATATTTACAGCACTGATTCGTGGTCCGATGATGAGAGCTACCGCCTGTCAATGGTACGGTTGTAGCTTCGATCCACAGTTGAGGAGATGTGTATACCGCAGTGATATATTGCGATACAACGAAAGAGTACTGTATGTGGATGACATATATATATATATATATATATATATATATATATATATATATATATATATATATATATTTTATCTATACAAACATTAATGGCTACATATGTGCATACATGTTTCTGTAATCACCCACGTTGGGGGATTACGTCTTCAGGCCAAGAATTACCGTCGAATTCTTGGCCTGAAGACGTAATCCCCCAACGTGGGTGATTACAGAAACATGTATGCACATATGTAGCCATTAATGTTTGTATAAATAAAATAAATATACCTGCTCTGTTCACTCATTGAGCACTATTTTGGTAGACACATGTTGTTTCATTGGATGTACTTCTAGGAAAAAACTCTACTGGCTATATATATATATATATATATATATATATATATATATATATATATATATATATATATATATGAGCGAAAACGAATATATTATTTCAGACTGAAAATATTTATTTGTGTATATTTTCTTAATATGTTTAACTAAGATTCATATTTTCCTTAAACCAGTGCTTTTTGTAAAAAAAAATATTTTTCTCTTGGACAGGTAAGTGATATATATGATAGCTATTCCAAAAATAATACCTTCTATTCCGTCCGAACCGATCAAAGAAGATTGAAATTACATAGTTATAATGACTGAACTTATGAAATAAATGGCTTGAAAGTTCAATTTCTCTGTTGCAGATATTGACGATGTGAGAGTCTTAGAGAACAACCCCCGAATAGGACGTACGTCAGAAGCAGAGATGCGTCATTGATTTCCTCCATGCAGAAAAATATTGAACCGATAGACGTGTATCGGCGCATTTTGATGTCAGAACACTTAGAAGGTGGGTTCGTCGATTTCAGATAATGGTTGTATCGATTAGTTTCCTAGATGTTAATCCAATGAAACCCGCGTTATTATTTAAGAGTGCTCAATGAAGGACAGAGCTGGTATATAGTCTGTGTTTGTTATATAAACACTTCCTCAGATCAGAGAAGAGACTCTTCTCTGATCTGATGAAGTATTGTCTCTTAATTGGGACTCAACTGAAACATGTATGCACATATGTAACCAATAGTGTTTGTATAATAAACAGACTATATTTAGAGATTTATAAAGATTTGAATCGGAATCAGAATTTATAATCGTATCAGAATCGAAAATTTTGTACGAAATCGGTAATTGTATCGGAATCGGGAAAAATATGTGAATTGTCCCATCTCTCTCTCTCTCTCTCTCTCTATCTATCTATCTATCTATCCATCTATCTCTTTCTCTCTTTCTCTCCATATATATATATATATATATATATATATATATATATATATATAGACAAGAGATAAAAAGAGTGTATATGTAAGTGAAAGATAGAGAGAAAGAGAGACAGAGTGAAGGATAGGTAGATAGTGAGGGAGGGAGATAAAGATAGAGAGAGAGAGAAAAAGAGAGAGAGAGAGGGAGAGTAATAAATCGAACAAGAAATAAATCGATAGAGTTAAAAGACAGAGAGAATGAAGAATTATAAGGAGAGAGATGTATAATAATATATTTAAAAACAGAGTGAGAGAGAATGATGATGAGGACGAACAATATCTACTGAAAGATAGATAAATATATAAGAGAGAGAGAGGGGGGGAGAGATAGAGAGAGGGGGGGAGAGGTGGGAAAGTGAAGAAATCATAAAATCTAGTGTCATTCCACGATAAGTGCTCGTCATCCTACTCACCTCTCCGTTGAGGAAACAATAAATTAATGAAATTCCGAATCCTTGGAATGAGATGAGAAAGAACGAGGTGTAGGCCCAGACGCCGAACTGGACGACGTTCTCTTGGGACGGCTCGATCATGACAACGAAATTCGTGATGCCCAGCAGCGGAAGCAGGACGATAGCCGCCTTCACCGCCTTCCTGAAAACGCGAAAACAAGAACGGGTTAATTTCTTTAAGAATTGGCCATTTAATCTTTGAGATTGGGAACGCTGTCTCAAAATAAAATTTGACAGAACAAAAGAAAATGTCTCCTATTTTCTAAAGACAAAGATTAACAATTTGGATTTTATAATGACGTGTTCATTCCTTAAGACGCTATTTTAAAAGAACGTCGTACACCGCTCGGCAACAAACACCGACCCCAACGCCAATTCTTCGGTCTTTGTTTTGTGGCCTTCTTTTCTGGCCGTGTCGTCGTTTTTCACATTGTCGGAAGCCGAGATGGCGGAGTGGATTACAAGTATATAAAAATAAAATAAAACAAATTCCGACACATTTTGCAAATATCAGTTTCACTGTGTATGCGCGTGTGTGACACTATCGACCCTCTGAACGTTATGGCTCACATTTACGTCTACAATCCAGGCCCGTCCTCGTCAGTTGGTAGCTCAACTCATTTCCTCATCTCGACCCCAAAACGATTTCTCAATATAACCAAAACTACAACCTGCTTTCAACTGTACAACATACAACTCTTCTCAAATCTAACTGTCGTAAACCGTCACAAACCCAAGCCTGTCCGCAAACCCCTCCTAACTGTCGGCAAATGTCGCAGAACTCATTGAGACTCCTTAAACCAATTCTAAAATATATTGAGCTTTCTGTCGTAATCATTAGTGAATAACTTTCTATCCATCTTTTTGTTCACTAAGCCTATTCCTTATATCTTTATGCATGCGAGAAAATTATTCCACCCTTTTTGGTTTACAAAGGAATCCCCACTTATCCAGGCCCAGAGGCTACTCAAGGATAAAGGTTATAAGTGCACATTGGTCAAAAGGACAATAGCATAGTAATTAGTAGAAATGTAAATTTGGTAAATTGGATAACTTAAGGAAAACTACTCATCAAGAACTTGTTTACATTGGACTTGAAGACGGCCATATTGTAGTATGCTGGTAAGCAGGTAAACGGAAGAGAGTTCCACAGATGTGTAGTTCTAAAAAAAAAAAGCTTTGTCCATGGAATCTACGTTTAGGTTTAAGCACAGATAAAGAGTGGGGGGAATTATTGATAGTGTTTACAGCCAGACGAGTGTTTCTCGTGAATGTTTGGTTTGGCTAGGGGGTAGGGACCATAGATTGGAGCTCAGACGAGCACTTGCCATGAAAATAACGATAAGAAAGAGTCAGGCTCTCTACGTTTCTTCTCTGAGAAAGAAGTTGAAGGGAAGAAAAAAATGGCATCCTCCACTAGGCTACGAAGTCTATTCTGAACTTTGTCAAGGCAGGATAGTTTTGTTGTACCTTTTCCTCTTTCCAGTTTTCTTCCTGACACTTGGAAGCGACTATTTAACCATTAAACTCAGAGATGGCAAAAGATATTTTCTCATAAATCTTAACAGAACGTACTTTTTCTCAATATTTGGAAATAAGAATTAATAATTAATAAGTAATAAGTTGACGACGCATCTCTTCAAAATATAACCCGTATACTCATTAGTAGCAAGAATAAAGTAAAACAAAAATCTTCTTTTTCTCATTGTTAGTATTATTGGTATTATTATTATTATTATTATTATTATTATTATTATTATTATTATTGGTATTTTTATTATTATTATTATTATTATTATTATTATTATTGGTATTATTATTATTATTATTAGTATTATTATTATTATTATTATTATTATTATTGGTATTATTATTATTATTATTATTATTATTATTGGTATTATTATTATTATTAATATTAGTATTATTATTATTATTATTATTATTATTATTATTATTGGTATTATTATTATTATTATTATTATTAGTATTATTATTATTATTATTATTATTATTATTGGTATTATTATTATTATTAGTATTATTATTATTATTGGTATTATTATTATTATTATTATTATTATTGGTATTATTATTATTATTATTATTATTATTATTATTATTGGTATTATTATTATTATTATTATTATTATTGGTATTATTATTATTATCATTATTATTATTATTATTATTATTATTATTATTATTATTGACTCGCAAGGAGCTTTCACACATGCCATCAAAGATCTCATTGAATAACCCTGTGGTGTTCCCTGGAAGCTGAGTGACAACATGTCTCTCCAGATTTTCCAGTACTATCTACCTCTTTCGATAAGATTTGCAAATAAATTTGCATTATCTCAAGAGCTGCTTGCCACTTATTTCTCGTTGTCCGTGGCCATTGGTCTTTACTGGAATGTGAGTGGCGATAAGCCTCCCCAAGATCCCAGTTCGCTGAGCACTTATAAAGTGGAGGTTCGGTCTGTGCTAACACCTCGGCCTTATTATTATTATTATTATTATTATTATTATTATTATTATTATTATTATTATAATAACTGACTTTAATGGAACTTTTACACCGGTCACAGATGTTAAAAATGTCGATATATAATGTGGAGAAATGTCGGTATATGGTAATTTTCTTGACAAAATTTCCTTATATGATGATTTTGTTGAAAAAATGTCAGCTTATAATGTTGGGAAAAATGCCCGTATATTTATAATATAATATATAATTTTGTAAAATAATATCTGTATATGATATATGTATATTGTTAAATAATATCTGTATATTATATCTGTATATTGTTAAATAATATATGTGTATGATATCTGTATATTGTTACATAATATCTGTATATGATATCTGTATATTGTTAAACAATATCTGTATATTATATCTGTATATTGTTAAAATAATATCTGTATATTATATCTGTATATTGTTAAATAATATCTATACATGATATCTGTATATTGTTAAATAATATATATACATGATATCTGTATATTGTTAATAATATCTGTATATGATATATGTATATTGTTAAATCATATCTGTACATGATATCTGTATATTGTTAAATAATATCTATACATGATATCTGTATATTGTTTAAAAATATCTATACATGATATCTGTATATTGTTAAATAATATCTGTACATGATATCTGTATATTTTTAAAAATATCTGTATATGATATATGTATATTGTTAAATTATATCTGTACATGATATCTGTATATTGTTAAATAATACCTGTATATGATATCTGTATATTGTTTAAAAATATCTGTACATGATATCTGTATATTGTTTAAAAATATTTGTACATGATATCTGTATATTGTACCATAATATCTGTATATGATATCCGTATATTGTTAAATAATATCTATATATGATATCTGTATATTGTTGAATAATATCTGTATATGATATCTGTATATTGTTACATAATATCTGTATATGATATCTGTATATTGTTAAATAATATCTGTATATGATATCTGTATATTGTTAAATAATATCTGTATATGATATCTGAATATTGTTAAATAATATCTGTATATGATGTCTGTATATTGTTAAATAATATCTGTATATGATATCTGTATATTGTTAAATAATATCTGTATATTATATCTATATATTGTTAAATAATATCTGTACATGGTATCTGTATATTGTTAAATAATATCTGTACATGATATCTGTATATTGTTAAATTATATCTGTATATGATATCTGTATATTGTTAAATAATTTCTGTATATGATATCTGTCTATTGTTAAATAATATCTGTATATGATATCTGTATATTGTTAAATAATATCTGTATATGGTATCTATATATTGTTACATAATATCTGTATATGATATCTGTATATTGTTAAATAATATCTGTATATGATATCTATATATTGTTAAATAATATCTGTATATGATATCTGTATATTGTTAAATAATATCTGTATATGATATCTGAATATTGTTAAATATCTGTATATAGTATCTGTAAATTGTAAAATAATCTCTATATTTAATATCTGTATATTGTTAAATAATATCTGTATATGATATCTGTATATTGTTAAATAATATCTGTATATGATATCTGTATATTGTTAAATAATATCTGTATATGATATCTGTATATTGTTAAATAATATCTGTATATGATATCTGCATATTGTAAAATAATATCTGTACATGATATCTGTATATTGTTAAATAATATCTGTATATGATATCTGTATATCGTTAAATAATATCTGTATATGGTATCTATATATTGTTAAATAATATCTGTATATGGTATCTGTATATTGTTAAATAATATCTGTATATGGTATCTTTATATTGTAAAATAATATCTGTACATGATATCTGTATATTGTTAAATTATATCTGTATATGATATCTGCATATAGTAAAATTATATCTGTACATTATATCTGTATATTGTTAAATAATATCTGTATATGATATCTGTATATTGTTAAATAATATCTGTATATGCTATCTGTATATTGTTAAATAATATCTGAATATGATATCTGTATATTGTTAAATAATATCTGTATATGATATCTGTATATTATTAAATAATATCTGTATATGATATCTGTATATTGTTAAATAATATCTGTATATGATATCTGTATGGTGTTGAATAATATCTGTATATGATATCTGCATATTGTTAAATAATATCTGTACATGATATCTGTATATTGTTAAACAATATCTGTATCTTATATCTGTATATTGTTAAATAATATCTGTATATGATTTCTGTATAATGTTAAATAATATCTGCACATGATATCTGTATATTATTAAACAATATCTCTATATGATATCTGTATATTGTTAAATAATATCTGTATATGTTATCTGTATATTGTTAAATAATATCTGTATATGATATCTGTATATTGTTAAATAATATCTGTATATAATATCTGTATATTGTGAAAAATATCTTTGTATGATATCTGTATATTGTTAAATAATATCTGTATATGATATCTGTATATTGTTAAATAATATCTGTATATGCTATCTGTATATTGTTAAATAATATCTTTATATGATATCTGTATATTGTTATTTAATATCTGCACATGATATCTGTATATTGTTAAATAATATCTGTATATGATATCTGTATATTGTTAAATAATATCTGTATATGATATCTGTATATTGTTAAATAATATATGTATATAGTATCTGTATATTGTTAAATAATATCTGTATATGATATCTGTATATTGTTAAATAATATCTGTATATGATATCTGTATATTGTAAAATAATATCTGTCCATGGTATCTGTATATTGTAAAATAATATCTGTACATGGTATCTGTATATTGTTAAATAATATCTGTCCATGGTATCTGTATATTGTTAAATAATATCTGTATATGATATCTGTATATTGTTAAATAATATCTGTACATGGTATCTGTATATTGTTAAATAATATCTGTATATGATATCTGTATATTGTTAAATAATATCTGTATATGATATCTGTATATTGTTAAATAATATCTTTATATGATATCTGTATATTGTTATTTAATATCTGCACATGATATCTGTATATTGTTAAATAATATCTGTATATTATATCTGTATATTGTTAAATAATATCTGTACATGATATCTGTATAGTGTTAAATAATATCTGTACATGGTATCTGTATATTGTTAAATAATATCTGTATATGATATCTGTATATTGTTAAATAATATCTGTACATGGTATTTGTATATTGTTAAATAATATCTGTATATGATATCTGTATATTGTAAAATAATATCTGTCCATGATATCTGTATATTGTTAAATAATATCTGTACATGACATCTGTATATTGTTAAATAATATCTGTACATGGTATCTGTATATTGTTAAATAATATCTGTACATGGTATCTGTATATTGTTAAATAATATCTGTATATGATATCTGTATATTGTAAAATAATATCTGTCCATGATATCTGTATATTGTTAAATAATATCTGTACATGACATCTGTATATTGTAAAATAATATCTGTACATGGTATCTGTATATTGTTAAATAATATCTGTACATGACATCTGTATATTGTTAAATAATATCTGTACATGGTATCTGTATATTGTTAAATAATATCTGTACATGGTATCTGTATATTGTTAAATAATATCTGTACATGGTATCTGTATATTGTTAAATAATATCTGTACATGATATCTGTATATTGTTAAATAATATCTGTACATGGTATCTGTATATTGTTAAATAATATCTGTATATGATATCTGTATATTGTTAAATAATATCTGTATATGGTATCTGTATATTGTTAAATAATATCTGTACATGACATCTGTATATTGTTAAATAATATCTGTACATGGTATCTGTATATTGTTAAATAATATCTGTATATGATATCTGTATATTGTTAAATAATATCTTTATATTATATCTGTATATTGTACAATAATATCTGTATATGATATCTGTATATTGTTTCAAAATGTCTGTACATGATATCTGTATATTGTAAAAAATATCTGTACATGATATCTGTAAATTGTTAAATAATATCTGTACATCATATCTGTATATTGTTAAATAATATTCTGTATATGATATCTGTATATTGTTTAATAATATCTGTATACGGTATCTGTATATTGTTGAATAATATCTGTATATGATATCTGTATATTGTTAAATAATATCTGTACATGATATCTTTATATTGTTAAATAATATCTGTATATTTAATCTGTATATTGTTAAATAATATCTGCATATGATATCTGTATATTGTTAAATAATATCTATACATGATATCTGTATATTGTTTAATAATATCTGTAAATGATATCTGTATATTGTTAAAAATATCTGTACATGATATCTGTATATTTTTACATAATATCTGTATATTATATCTTTATATTGTTAAATAATATCTGTATATGATATTTGTATATGTTTTCAAAATATCTGTACATGATATCTGTATATTGTTAAATAATATCTGTACATGGTATCTGTATATTGTTAAATAATATCTGTATACGGTATCTGTATATTGTTAAATAATATCTGTATATGGTATCTATATATTGTATAAATAATATCTGTATATGATATCTGTATATTGTTAAATAATATCTGTACATGATATCTGTATAGTGTTAAATAATATCTGTACGTGATATCTGTATATTGTTAAATAATATCTGTACATGATATTTGTATATTGTTAAATAATATCTGTACATGATATCTGTATATAGTTAAATAATATCTGTACGTGATATCTGTATATTGTTAAATAATATCTGTACATGGTATCTGTATATTGTTAAATAATATCTGTACATGATATCTGTATATTGTTAAATAATATCTGTATATGATATCTGTATATTGTTAAATAATATCTGTACATGATATCTGTATATAGTTAAATAATATCTGTACATGATATCTGTATAGTGTTAAATAATATCTGTACGTGATATCTGTATATTGTTAAATAATATCTGTACATGGTATCTGTATATTGTTAAATAATATCTGTACATGATATCTGTATATTGTTAAATAATATCTGTACATGATATCTGTATAGTGTTAAATAATATCTGTACATGATATCTGTATATTGTTAAATAATATCTGTACATGATATCTGTATATTGTTAAATAATATCTGTACATGATATCTGTATATAGTTAAATAATATCTGTACATGATATCTGTACAGTGTTAAATAATATCTGTACGTGATATCTGTATATTGTTAAATAATATCTGTACATGGTATCTGTATATTGTTAAATAATATCTGTACATGATATCTGTATATTGTTAAATAATATCTGTACATGATATCTGTATATTGTTAAATAATATCTGTACATGATATCTGTATATTGTTAAATAATATCTGTACATGATATCTGTATATTGTTAAATAATATCTGTACATGATATCTGTATATAGTTAAATAATATCTGTACATGATATCTGTATAGTGTTAAATAATATCTGTACGTGATATCTGTATATTGTTAAATAATATCTGTACATGGTATCTGTATATTGTTAAATAATATCTGTACATGATATCTGTATATAGTTAAATAATATCTGTACATGATATCTGTATAGTGTTAAATAATATCTGTACGTGATATCTGTATATTGTTAAATAATATCTGTAGATGGTATCTGTATATTGTTAAATAATATCTGTACATGATATCTGTATAGTGTTAAATAATATCTGTATATGATATCCGTATATTGTTAAATAATATCTGTACATGATATCTGTATAGTGTTAAATAATATCTGTACATGATATCTGTATATTGTTAAATAATATCTGTACATGATATCTGTATATTGTTAAATAATATCTGTACGTGATATCTGTATATTGTTAAATAATATCTGTACATGATATCTGTATAGTGTTAAATAATATCTGTACGTGATATCTGTATATTGTTAAATAATATCTGTACATGGTATCTGTATATTGTTAAATAATATCTGTACATATCTGTATATTGTTAAATAATATCTGTACATGATATCTGTATATTGTTAAATAATATCTGTACATGATATCTGTATATTGTTAAATAATATCTGTACATGATATCTGTATATTGTTAAATAATATCTGTACATGGTATCTGTATTTTGCTAAATTATATCGGTCTATGATATCCGTATATTGTTAAATAAAATCTGTATATGATATCTGTATATTGTTAAATAATATCTGTATATGATATATGTATATTGTTAAATAATATCTGTACATGATATTTGTATATTGTTAAATAATATCTGTATATGATCATTCAGAAATATATGATTTTGTTGAAAAAATCTCTGTATAGGACATTTCGTTGAAAAACTCTCCATATATAATGATTTTGTCGAAAACTGTCTGTATATTATTATTCGGTCGAAACAGGTTAGTGTATGATAATTCAATCGCAGTGTATGACGTTTTTGTTTAAAATTTGACGGCATCAGATAATTTTGTGGTTTTATATCCGTATATGATGACTTCGTTGAAAAATGTTTGTATGTAATGGCTTTCATAAAACAAATTTCTTTATATTATTATCTTGTCGACAAAATATCCGTAAATGCTAATTTTGTTAGAAAATGTCCGTATATGGTAATTTTGCCGAAATTATCCATAAATGTGTTTATATTTTGTTGAAAACAAATTCGCATATATATGTTTGTATATGGTTGGTTTGGTTTGGTATTTTTTATTTTACGGCATATCAACCCTTTTTAGGCTATTTAATGCCGAATCCAAAGATTTTGAAGAAACATTTTTAATAGAATATATTTGTTATTTTCAAGTCAATTTCTATTTAACCCATAGTTGGTACCCTAACAAGTACTACTACTCCGGGTCAGAGTAGACCTGGGAGCAATGGCTATTAAAGGGTGGATCCACACTCCTCAAAGCCCGCATGCTGGGGCCTCACCACTGGATATAGTTTAAGGGCATATCCAGGACCGTATATGGTTGGTAAAATATGATAATGAAGAAAAAATATCTCTTCTTCGGAATGCAGTTAATAATTGTAGCCTTTCTTTAAAGTTTACTAACTTCGAAGAAATTTCAAAATTACATCAAACATTAAAAGGATACTTGAAAACAAACATAATAAAGATAAACGTGAATTTCTTACCGAAGCGTTTCTGCCTCATTTGTGTGACTTTCTCTGAGTTTTGTGATTAAAATTCTAACAATGTTGAACAGGAATATAAGATTAATCTGAAAGAAGAAAGAAATGTCATTTTATATTCTGTATCATCCAACATAGCCCTAACACCTAAACTAAACCCTATGCCTTATTCCTTACCCATAAAACATAACTCTAACCCCAAAGACTAAACACTAAACCCCAAACCTAACACTAACCCTAAACCCTAACGGTAAAACAAAGCTTGCCTGCGTTTGCGCATTCACCTTTCACGCAGATCCCAAAAGACTAAACACTAAACCCCAAACCTAAACCTAACCCTAAACCCTAACAGTAAAACAAAGCTTGCCTGCGTTTGCGCATTCACCTTTCACGCAGAACCCAAAAGACTAAACACTAAACCCCAAACCTAAACCTAACCCTAAACCCTAACCGTAAAACAAAGCTTGCCTGCGTTTGCGCATTCACCTTTCACGCAGATCCCAAAAGACTAAACACTAAACCCCAAACCTAAACCTAACCCTAAACCCTAACCGTAAAACAAAGCTTGCCTGCGTTTGCGCATTCACCTTTCACGCAGATCCCAAAAGACTAAACACTAAACCCCAAACCTAAACCTAACACTAAACCCTAACCGTAAAAAAAAGCTTGCCCGAGTTTGCGCATTCACCTTTCACGCAGATCCCAAAAGACTAAACACTAAACCCCAAACCTAAACCTAACCCTAAACCCTAACCGTAAAACAAAGCTTGCCTGCGTTTGCGCATTCACTTTTCATGCAGATCCCAAAAGACTAAACACTAAACCCTAAACCTAAACCTAACCCTAAACCCTAACCGTAAAACAAAGCTTGCCTGCGTTTGCGCATTCACCTTTCATGCAGATCCCAAAAGACTAAACACTAGACCCCAAACCTAAACCTAACCCTAAACCCTAACCGTAAAACAAAGCTTGCCTGCGTTTGCGCATTCACTATTCACGCAGATCCCAAAAGACTAAACACTAAACCCTAAACCTAAACCTAACCCTAAACCCTAAC
The DNA here is from genome assembly GCF_053919585.1 of Euprymna scolopes. Taxonomy (NCBI): domain Eukaryota; kingdom Metazoa; phylum Mollusca; class Cephalopoda; order Sepiida; family Sepiolidae; genus Euprymna; species Euprymna scolopes. The sequence goes on along the minus strand of NC_136520.1, from coordinate 9,735,356 downwards.
CGTAAAACAAAGCTTGCCTGCGTTTGCGCATTCACCTTTCACGCAGATCCCAAAAGACTAAACACTAAACCCCAAACCTAAACCTAACCCTAAACCCTAACCGTAAAACAAAGCTTGCCTGCGTTTGCGCATTCACCTTTCACGCAGATCCCAAAAGACTAAACACTAAACCCCAAACCTAAACCTAACCCTAAACCCTAACCGTAAAACAAAGCTTGCCTGCGTTTGCGCATTTACCTTTCACGCAGATCCCAAAAGACTAAACACTAAACCCCAAACATAAACCTAACCCTAAACTCTAACCGTAAAACAAAGCTTGCCTGCGTTTGCGCATTCACCTTTCACGCAGATCCCAAAAGACTAAACACTAAACCCCAAACATAAACCTAACCCTAAACCCTAACCGTAAAACAAAGCTTGCCTGAGTTTGCGCATTCACCTTTCACGCAGATCCCAAAAGACTAAACACTATACCCCAAACCTAAACCTAACCCTAAACCCTAACCGTAAAACAAAGCTTGCCTGCGTTTGCGCATTCACCTTTCACGCAGATCCCAAAAGACTAAACACTAAACCCCAAACCTAAACCTAACCCTAAACCCTAACCGTAAAACAAAGCTTGCCTGCATTTGCGCATTCACCTTTCACGCAGATCCCAAAAGACTAAACACTAAACCCCAAACCTAAACCTAACCCTAAACCCTAACCGTAAAACAAAGCTTGCCTGCGTTTGCGCATTCACCTTTCACGCAGATCCCAAAAGACTAAACACTAAACCCCAAACATAAACCTAACCCTAAACCCTAACCGTAAAACAAAGCTTGCCTGCGTTTGCGCATTCACCTTTCACGCAGATCCCAAAAGACTAAACACTAAACCCCAAACATAAACCTAACCCTAAACCCTAACCGTAAAACAAAGCTTGCCTGGGTTTGCGCATTCACCTTTCACGCAGATCCCAAACCTAAACAACGTAGCAGATCTAAATTTTTTTTATAAAGGAGCCATCACTTATCAAGGCTCGGATGCCACTCGAGGATAAAGTTTAATGCGTATAGAGTAGTCAGTGGGAAAATGTAGTAATCGTTAGTAATGTAAAGTTGGTAAATTGGATTACTTAAGGGAATGTCTCATCAAGGCATATATATATATATATATATATATATATATATATATATATATATATAAGTGAACGGGTATGTGTGTGTGTCTGTGTGCGTGTCTGTGTGTGTGTCTGTGTACATTTCCATACGCAATAACTCTGTCAATTTTAAGTCTACAGACTCGAAATTTGATATACCTGATACTGTGATTTGGGAAAGTCTATGTGATCGGTGTTCGGCCAGAAATTTGTCTGTTAAGGGGTCAAAGTTCCACGATTTGACCTTTGAGAACTCTACCAAACTCCTCCGACAATTTTCAGTCTAAACACTTGATATTTCAGATATATATTCCTTTCACATTTTTGTTTACACAGTGATCACCACTTATCAAGGCCCGGAAGCCACTCAGGGATAAGGGTTATTGCAAGTACATTACGTTAGCCAGAAGATTTGCTGAAGTGTTTACTTAAGGGGGCGGTTCATTAGGAATTTGTTAACATTGAACTTGAAGACATCCAAGTTGTAGTCCGGAGGGAAGCAGGCAGATGGAACAGAGGTCCACAGGCGTGCAGTTCTAAGAAAGAAGCTTTGTTCATTGAATCCGCGTTTTGATTTAGGCACCGATATAGAGTGGGGGAATTTTTCACAGTGGATTCAGCTAGACGGGTGTTTTTCGTGAAAGATTGGCGAGGGGGGACCAGAGATTGGAGTTCAGACGAGCATCTGCCATGGAAATAACGATAAAACAAGGACAGGCTCGCAACGTCTCTTCTGTGGGAGAGAGGTTGCAGGGTAGAGAAAAGGGCATCCCCCACTAAGCCACGAAGTCTATTTTGTACTCTCTCAAGGCAGGATAGGCTGTTTTTAGCAGCTCCTGCCCAGATATGACAACAATATTCCATCCTTTGACGTACTTGGCTTTTATATATATATAGAATTTCATCAGTAGTGAGATATCTTCTGGAGCGGTAGAAGGATCCCACCCTCTTTCCAGCGACCTTGGCAACAGACTTGATGTACGTGTTCCATTTCAGATCAGGAGTAAAGGTCAAACCCAGAAGCTTGTCAAAACACGGGGCCTCACCAAGACGAGAGCCATCCATCACAATTGATGCCAGCTGGGGATCAGAGCGTTGATGATGTAAGGATAGGAGTTTGGTTTTGGATGCATTAAAGGTAACCAGCCACATCTCCCCCCACTGAACCACGCGCTCGAGATCAGAGGAGAGAGAATCAGTGAGGATCAGAGGAGAGAGAATCATATGGATTTAACTTAATAATTTTAATTGAGCCCAAAACAATAAATGTAAAGGGGTCAAGTAGGGGTTAGATTTAAAAAAATATTGACCTTTTTTTTTTTTGCTCAACATACACCTCCAAACACCCGGGCAACGCTGGGTTAAAATGCTAGCATATATAATTTTCACAAAATCAAGGTCAGAAAATTGGAGTGATAGAAACAAGTTGTGTATTGTCATATTACGTTACAATCGTTTCAACACCGTTCAGACGATTTCAAACATTATGTCGTTTAAAAATATTCTCAATAACGGCCCCTCTTCAGACGATGAAAAAACACTATTTAATTAACACTAGGGAATACATTTGGAGTCCCTTTTAAGGAAACCATACAGTTGAATCTACCTGCACAACCTACTTCCAAGATTTGTTTCCGTTTGTTACAGGAGTTTTATATATCGACCTATTTTCGTATCTCCATTTTAAAATTATATTTTCACCGATTATCCATCTATCTTTGCATCCATTCTCTGTGTTCTTTTAATTTAGGTGATTATTAATTTCCTCCTAATTATTTATGTAAAAAAATATTTTTATATTCATTTTCTTATTTTAAATACTGGACTACACCTCCAAAAACGGACTTAAGATTACACGCCCATCCTGTATTGTGACCCATTTACGATAGTTTCTTATCCAGTGTTTATACTAGCGATTCTAATTATATAATACGTTACTTAATTATTTAATTTCATAAAATAGGTATCGATTTAAATTCATTCTAGAAAGTAGAACCACTGAGTTAGTGTTATTTTTCATTCAATAGTTTAGTTTAAATTTATAATTTTTCTTTAATTCTCGTTATATTCTATTTTAACAATTACCGAATTTTGATTTATTTGAACAACATATTTATTGGTAAAAATATGATACTTTTTTTTCAATCTCACCATTATATATTAGCTTGAACATAAAAATTGGTAGAAAATTGTCTTTATAATAATAAATACGTTAACTGCATTAATTAAAATATCATATTTAAGTGTATCTTAGGATAGGGCAACGCCAGGGTCTGCTAGTATATATATATATATATATATATATATATATATATATGTATATATATATAAATTTATTCAATTCACTTAAACAAAGTTACCATTAGTCTCTTCAATAAATTTACTGTTTCAGTCCAAAAAACATCGCTTAATATTGAATTTAGAACTATAGTATAAGTGTTTATTTTAAGTAATTCATTTATCCTATATTTAATCTTTCTCTCTGTATATATACATCTCACATTATTATTATTATCATTATTATTATTATTATTATTATTATTATTTATTTATTTATTTATTTATTTTTCCTGCTGACATGGGAGTGAACAATCCAGCACCCATCCATTTCAAATGGATAGTACCAGTCAAGGATCCGTCACTTGACACTCAGCCCAACAGGTGAGGGGCCGGAGACCGGCCCAGCACCTGTTGGACTGAGGTACACCGCCTGGGTAATACCTAGGAGGTCCACCCTCCCAGGCCTTGCCACCGGGCTTTCCGGTGGGGCAAGTTTATTGCTTGTTGCCTGAGGCGGCCCGACCGGGGAATGCCGACGGGGTTACTCAGGCAATTTTTAAAATTGCAGGAGTGCCCCTCCTTTAGGGGAGCCTGCTGGGTTACCACTTTCCGGCCTTGTGCCACATTTTGCTGAGTGGACAGCAAATAAATATAATCCAGCACCCATCCCCTTCTCTCTCACATCCCACCCCAATTTTTATCCTTCAAAAGCTAACCGGACACAACCTACTAGCGACTTACGTGACCTAGATACACAAAGTCATCCCATCTAATACATGTCAGCAGGAAAAAAAAATAAAATTAATAATAATAATAATAATAAAAATAATAATAATAATAAAGACAACCAAATAGACAGAGAAAATACAAAATTAAAAGAAAATCACAATAAAGCAACAAGTTATAAACTAATAAATAAATAAATGAATAAAAATAAATGAAAATATAAACAGGTTAGTTACCTAATCAGACCATTCATAAATCCCCTGCTCACATTTGCTCCGAGGCACCACACAGCTATCCAACTTCCACTCCATCATCTAGCATGCTTTGAATCGATCTGTCACGTCTACCATTTGAAAAGGGAATGTTTTCCGAAATTAATAATGGATATTGTTGCAGACATAACAAGTAAGAGATTCGTACCTAATAAAACTGAATAAATATATGTAGATATAGGCATATATGTATGTACTTATTGATTTGTAAATTGCCACTTTTTTCGTCTCCTCTCACTAACAACGACTATAATTAATTCCTCGCATTGTGATCGCCTTATAAATCTAAAATAAATAAAGGGGTCGCTTTTTTTGCTGATATTGTCGAAAGTCATCCCCTCTTTTCGATTGTCTAATCTTAATTTAAACCTACGTCACTTCCGGTTTGGAGGTGGACGTAACAGCAAAGACGTCACGTTTTTTTCGCATTCTTTTCATCTTTCGCGGTACGGGTTCGAGCCTGCTTTCCTACTACCACTTTTATTTTTTTGCTCAACACACACCTCCAAACACCCGGGCAACGCCGGGCTGAAATGCTAGCATATATATATATATATATATATATATATATACTCTCCCATTATAACTTTTTAAAATGAGAAAACCTTATAATATATATACTTTTTTAAATGAGAAAACCTTCCATCCATATATAAAACTGATAATGTCCAAGCTATTTAAAGGTCGTTTTAGGACATACGTAATGTAATAGGATAGCTTCACAAAATTCCAAAATAAACCCCCCTGAGTTACTACTTTATTATATTTCAAAAGAAAAAAAAAATGTTAAAACGCTGTTTAGTTTGCAACTAACAAGTACAACTTATTAAATGTATCTTGACGGTAGAATAAATTCATTAAAAGTAAAACTGAAATGTAGTAAAAAAATAAGAATAAGATTAATTAATAATCTTAAAATAAATTATTATTATTAATAATAATGATGGCCGAGAAGGGTCAAGGAGGATGGAAAGACCGAAGATGAGAGCATTAACCAGACCTCCCCTGGAAAAATGCGAAGGGAACTGAGACCTTGGGGAGGCTTATTGCCACTCAAATTCCAGAGGATACCAATGACCGCTGCCAGCGTGAAATCATTGGTAAGCGGCTGTTGCGATAACGCAAATTTCATTTGCAAATTTTATCGAAAGAGGTGGAGAGTACGGGAAATCTGGGGAGACTTGTTGTCACAGCTTCTAGGGAACCCTACAAGTCGTTTTCTAGGAGAGAGCTTTGATGACCTGTGTGAAAGCTCTTAGTGAGTCAATAATATCTTGATATACACGTTTAGTAATGACATAAGGATGGAATTTGTACATCTCCAAATGTGCTATTCTTGTGATTAAAAGAGACAAGCTAGTTCACTCAGATGGCTTTAAACTTTCAACAACAGATCTGATGAAGAATGTTAACAGCGAGAGATACTACAAGTATTTGGGGATACTGGAAGCGGATAAGATTTAGAACATGGAACCCCCACCCCCCAGGTCACAGCCGAGTACAAGAGAAGATTAAGGGCTATTCTTAAATCACACCTCCACAGTCGGAATGCAATATATGCCACCAACGCCAGAGTAGTAGCAATCATTCGATATACTGCTGGCATATTGGACTGGAATGTAGATGAATGGAAATGTTTGCACACAAAAGCACGTAAAATGCTAACAATTTACGCGGCCTTTGCTAAGAAAGGGGATGTGGATCGATTTTATCTACCTAGAAAAGAAGGTAGTCGAGGCTTACTTAGTATTGACGATGTAAATATAGAAGAAGAAAATATAACTAAATATATTTCTGAAAGCTATGAAATTCTTCTACATCAAGTGAGATGAGAAAAGATGGGACGAAGAAGAGTCAGCGATTACAAGAAAGAGGGGAAAACTTATTTGGAAAGAAACTACACACTGCATTCTTTAAGAATACTGAATTTAGAGATAACGACACCTATAATTTATTGGTCAGGAAACATCTTAAAAGATCTACTAAGAGCACATTAATGGAAGCCAATGAACCAACCACTCGAACATTGATCTATTAAACACTACACCGACAAAACTGTAGAATCACCGATGTGCAGGATGTGTAATGAAAGGGAAGAAACATTAGCGCATATTGTATCAGAATGCCCTATGCTAGTTCAACACCAATATAAAAAATGGAGAAACAACAAAGTCGCCCAGGTCTCACACTGCAATATATGCAAACTCTTCGGATAAGACCACAATGAGAAGTGATTGAGCATCAACCGGAAGTGGTTTAGAAAAACGACAATGTCAAACAGATTGATAAGATGCTCGCCAAACTTTCACAAGAAACACTCGTCTAGCTGAAAACACTATCAATAATTCCTCCCCCACTATTTATCTGTGCATAAACCTAAACGTAGATTCCATGATCCAAGCTTTTTCTTAGAACTGCACGCATGTGGAATTGTCTTCCGTTTTCCTGCTTTCCAGCTGTCTATAATATGGTTGTCTTCAAGTCCAACGTCAACAAGTTTCTGATGAGCTGTTCCACTTAAGTTAACAAATTTACCGAACTTCCATTATTATCGATTACTATATTTTCCTTTTGACTACTGTACACTCTTTAACCCTTATCCTTGAGTGGCCTATCGGCCTTGATAAGTGGTGACGCCTATGTAAAAAAAGGCAGCATGCTGTCGTTCATTCAATCATGGCTTGGAAAAAGTATCATATAATTAGTAATTATATTTTTAATATCGCCAGCACTAGAGATTAAAAATTTAAACGAATAACGATTGTAATAATAATAATAATAATAATAATAATAATAATAATAATAATAATAATAATAACAATAATAATAATAATAATAATAATAATTGGTAATAATAATAATAATAATAATAATAATAATTGGTAATAATAATAATAATAATAATAATAATTGGTAATAATAATAATAATAATAATAATTGGTAATAATAATAATAATAAAAATAATAATTGGTAATAATAATAATAATAATAATAATTATAATAATAATAATAATTGGTAATAATAATAATAATAATAATAATAATAATTGGTAATAATAATAATAATAATAATAATAATAATAATAATAATTGGTAATAATAATAATAATAATAATTGGTAATAATAATAATAATAATTGGTAATAATAATAATAATAATAATAATAATAATAATAATAATTGGTAATAATAATAATAATAATAATAATAATAATAATAATAATTGGTAATAATAATAATAATAATAATAATAATAATAATAATAATAATGATAATAATAATAATAATAATTGGTAATAATAATAATAATAATAATAATAATAATTGGTAATAATAATAATAATAATAATAATAATAATAATAATAATAATAATTGGTAATAATAATAATAATAATAATAATAATAATAATAATAATAATAAAAATAATAATTGGTAATAATAATAATAATAATAACAATAATAATAATAATAATAATAATAATAATAATTGGTAATAATAATAATAATAATAATAATAATAATAATAATAATAATAATAATTGGTAATAATAATAATAATAATAATAATAATAATAATAATTATAACAACAACAACAATAATAATAACAACAATAATAATAATAATAATAATAATAATAATAATAATAATAATAATAATAATAATAATAATAATAATAATAATAATAATAATCAAAGCTGAAAATAAATAAATAAATAAACTGAAACGTTTAGGACCATGAAAACATTATAAATGGCTCAATTAGATAGACTAGACAATTTCTTTTTCAATTTTTCAAAAAGGCTTGCCTGTAAGGAACGGCGATAGTGTTAATACAGCTTGAATGTCTCAAGTCAAAGGAATTGACCTGATGTTTCAGAAAAAAAAAACCACCTAAAAACATCCAAAAGTTGAGTCGAACAACAACAACAATAATAATAATAATAATAATAATAATAATAATAATAATAATAGCAACAATAATAATAACAACAATAATAACAATAATAATAATAATAATAATAATAATAATAATAACAACAATAATAACAACAATAATAATAACAACAACAATAATAATAATAATAATAATAATAATAAAATAATAATTATAACAACAACAACAATAATAACAACAACAATAATAATAATAATAATAATAATAATAATAATAATAATAATAATAATGATAATAATAATAAATAATCCCTCAAGCGTGGATAATGTAATGCTTAAAAACGTATAAAATACCAAGCAGGATCATCAACGTGATTGAAAATCCGATGAGAACAATGAGACTGGAGCTGACAGCTGATAAAATACACATAACACAAATCAACTTCCAATGGGATTCATTATCACCATTTCTGTTCATCATAGCCATGATGCCCCTGAACAATATACTGAGAACGTGCCAAGCCGGATACAAGTTCTCTAACACGGAGGAATAAATGAACCACCGCATGTACATAGTCGGCCTGACACTCTTCGCAAGGACCAAAACTGAACTAGAGACATTAATAAATACCACCAGGATCTTCAACCAGGATATCAAAATGGAGTTCGGTATGAAAAAGTGCGCACTACTAGTTATAAGAAAGAGAAAACTAGAGACGGTAGAAGGCATAGAACTACCCAACCAAACGGAGATGAGGGCACTAAGGGAACAAGATGCCTATAAATACCCTGGAGTACTGGAAGAAGACACCATCAAAGCAACAGAAATGAAATAGAGAATTGGAAAGGAATACCTCAGGAGAACAAGAAAACTTCTCGAAAGCAAATTATATAGCAGAAACCTAAAGGCATAAATACATGGACAGTACCACTGGTAAGATAATCGGGACCGTTCATAGGGTGGAGTAAAGAAGAACTGAGACAACTCGATCAGAAGACCAGGAAACTCATGACCATGCACAACGTACTACATCCGAATGGTGATATTGACCGACTCTACGTAAAAAGGAAAGACGGCGGGAGGTGGCTAGTTAATATAGAAGACCGAGTGAATATCAGCAAAAAAGAACTAGAAAAATACTCAATGCAACCACTGAAAAATACGGACAAAATCAATAAAACAGAAAACAAAGAGACAAATGATAATACAAGAAAAGAAAAGTGGGAAGAGAAACAACTACAGGGAAGATTCATAAGGGTGACAAAAGATGAAAATAACGAAAACACTTGGACATGGATGCGAAAATGACATATAAGACGAGAAACTGAATCCCTAATAACTGCAGCGCAAAATAACTCGATAGGAACCAACTACATCAAAGCAAAGATCGACAAAACACAAGAAAACAGCGAATGCAGACTCTGTGAACAAAGAGACGAGACAATAAACCATATAATAAGTGAATGCAGCAAACTGGCCCAAGAACAGACACGACCAAGTGGGAAGGGTAGTACACTGGGAATTATGCAAACAATTGCATCTGGAACGCACAGACAAGTGGTACAGACATAAGCCGGCAACAGTACTTGAAAACGAGAATCACAAAATCCTATGAGACATGGACATACAGACGGACAAACCCATCCAAGCAAGAAGACCGGGCGTCGTAATAATTAACAAGAAAGGAAAATCCTGTCAAATCGTAAACTTTGCTGTTCCAGCTGACCACAGGGTGAATATCAAAGAAAAGGAGAAAGGGAGAAAATACACAGAGCTAGTCAGAGAGCTGAAAGGGATATGCAAGATGAAGAAAATCAAAATAATACCTATAATAGAAGGAGCACTAGGAACAATCCCCCAAAACTTTGAAAAAAAAATGGGAGAAATTGGAATCAAAGGAATGACTGGAAAAATACAACGAACAACAATGATTAAAACAGCTGAAATATTAAAAGAATCTCTTGAATGTGGAAACTAACACACAGGAGCAACAAGTGCAGGCCAGACACTACATGGAACCAAGAACACTGGAACCGCATTTCTATAAGTTCTCTAACCCAACCCCCATTGCCACATCACTGCCACCCCAAAAAGAGTGAGAGCAAATAACCAAATAGAGTCAATGAAGAAGGAAAGACTGATGAATAAGTGCGAAGATAACTGGGACCTTGGGGAGGCTTATTGCCACTTAAATCCCAGCAAAGACCAATAGCTGCTTCCAACGAGAAATCAATGGCAAGCAGCTGTTGGGATAATGCAAATTTATTTGCAAATGCTATCGAAAGAGGTGGAGAGTACTGGAAACCCGGGAGAGGTGTTGTCACTCAGCTTCCAACGACTGCCACATGCTGTTTTCAGCTTGTGTGTGAAAGCTCCTTGTGAGCCAATAATAATAAATATTCACTGAAATACGAAAATATCGAATTAAGAAAAACACAGTGTGGAGTTTATATTTATTAAGAGAATAATGTTGGCGGTGCGTGTCGGTTATTTGAAGTAGTAAGTTGTTTAAAATGATGTTTTTCCTAAGTATTTTCAAGAATTTATCTGATAAGTAAGCCACTAAAAATGCAGCAAAGACTTAATTTTTGACTTGAAAGAATAAAATAATTTTCGTTTTGAAATATAATAAGCTACCAACTGAAAATACATGATTTTGGAATTACAAAAAAAATTATATATATATATATATATATATATATATATATATATATATGTGTATATATATATATAAGCAGGGTGACTTGACGTTGCCCAGGATTGAATGATGATCAACGAATGTTTCAAACTTCCATATTTTGATGCTCATCGAATCGATGAAGTCACCTATTTTTAAAATCAAATTGATTAATATGCTTGCTCTAATTGGGGACCCATTGCGATGTACCTGGGGAGAAGCTTCACATGCCCCTCGTAGTGACTAAGTTCACAACATACTGTAGTTTACATTGCACTGTAGAGAACTTATATATAATAGCTTGTATTAAAGCTTAAAATGCAACTTCAAGTATCATGCTCCAGCTGTGGTTGGAATAAAAACATTCATTACGAACGCGCTCTTGTCATATCAAAAAATCTACTGTTGATTTTATATACCTAGCCTTTCTTTTTGTGCGGTATAATGCCCCGAATTTAAGTCTAAAATGAAACTTTGTGAAATTGTGTTCTAAATAGAAACATTAATTTCGAAGGCGCCCCTGTCATACAACATATAAAATCAACCTGTTCATTTCATACGTTGGCCTTTTCGGCTTGTGGGTTAATAAAACTTCTCAAGTCCACTTGTGATGTTAGGCTGTGTAAGATGTTTACTTTGATCAAAATCGCCTGTTAATTCTTTCATCGGATTGTTTCGATTATCGATTATCAATACTTATTGAAGACATTCTGACATAAACATATCTAAGACCACTGTTAGGCACGCAAAGTACCGTTTTGTGAAATTTCATCATAATCGACCCAGCCGTTCCGAGTCCATAGGGAATGCACGCACAGACACACAGCCACACAGACAAAGTTCCTTTTTATATAATAGTTTATAAATAGATTAGAAGTCAGTTGTGGAAGAACATATCCAGATTTCAAGGGTAAAATGAAGTACACATACACACAAACATATATATGTGTATATATGTATATCTGTATGTCTGCGTTTGGGTGCGCTCGGTTCAAAAGTAGTAATATTTTGGAGATTTGAAAATTATGTTATCTATAATATAAACCTCACCTGTCTGCTAGTGTGTGTGTGTGTGTGTGTGTGGGTGTGTGGGTGTGTGTGAGTGTGTGTGTGTGAATATATGTATCTCGCTAAAACTTCTGACACCCGCAACGAACGATGACAAAATGGGTATAGTTAGGAATATCCTCCTCTCGGACGATAAATATCCAAAACTTAACCAAAAAGATTAACTCTTTGACCGTCAACTGGGCATTTATTTTTGGAGGAATGCTCACTTTTACAAAGTCATCCACGCTTCGCGATATCGAAGTATGCTTAAAAGACGTTATTTCGAACGCTCTTGGCGTCAAAAGTCACGTGGGCGAGGCAGCTAATACATTTATTTCTTTTTCTTTTTTAGCTCATTTTCCACTATCACGTTCCAGGTTCGAGTCTGGCTACTGCGACTATATTTTTTTTTCATTAATGGGTATTTAATTATTTTTATAGAAACTTTGGCTGCTAAACACCTTTACTGTACCACCTCTTTATACCCAGTCAATGCCGGGTACCCATGCTATATTTTTAAATCCTATCTTGGTAATGTTTGGTAATATTTTGTGATTCGGTGTTTAAAAAATGAAAGTTTTCTTTATTATTATTTCTAATGTATAGTTATAGCCTGTTGACATTGATTGAACGCTCTATGCTAAATTGATTTTTGAATATGTAAAAATTTGTGTTCGTTTTTTCATTAAATACTAATCTCTATTAATAATTAACTGTAAATCCCGCCGATACCATAATACTTAGTTCGATTTCGCTTATCATAACAAAGGTCCATACAAAATTTTTGTCAGATCGGCGCAGTTTCCTAGAAAAGTGGAACGGACAAACATACAAATGTTATTTCAGAACATAAACAAAGATACGTGACAAAAACCCAGCAAGGATCTTTAGGCAACGTGTAGTGATGACGTAATAAATTTTAGATTTACGTACGGCATAATCACGTCGAAATCTCGATTCCCATCAGATCACTGAAGTTAAGCACCACTAAGCCTGGTTATCACTAAAATGGGTGACCATTTTTGGGAATACCAGGGGCTATGTGTAGAAGGACACAGACATCTCCCTGCAAGAGTTGCGAAAACGTAACGTTGCAATCTTCCCTAACGGAAATATACATGCGACTGAGGACTGCTAGTGAATTTCATACTCCCATTGCTGCTTAACGCAGGAAGTTAGTTAAAATAGTCTGTAACTGGGAGTTGTGGAGTTGAAACTGAGGAGGGCAGTGAGGGGAGCACTGGTCTGGTTAAATGAACTTATATAGTCGTGGTGAAGGGAACGGCGTGCCACATCGGAACCAACAACCTGCGGGTTAGGGTTAGGGTTAGGGTTAGGGTTAGTAATAAATGTAAAAATATGAAACATTCACGAGAAACACTCGTTTAGTTGAAATTAATAATTTCCCACACTCTTAAACCTACACGTGGATTCCATTTCTTAGAACTGCACACCCGTGGAACTCTCTAGCGTGCTTTCCAACTGACTACAATATGGTCGTCTTCAAGTCCAACGTACACAATTTTTGATGAGTAGTTCCCCTTAAGTAATCCAATTTTACCAAATCTACACTTCTAACGATACCTATGATATTGTCTAATTTACACACTTTAACTCTTATCTTCGAGTGGACTTTGGGTCTTGATATGTGGTGATTCCTTTGGAAAAAAAGATACTTCGTAACAGGCAAAAATAGTTGTGTTTCAGTACAAATATCGAAAACGTTTATCCGTCCTTCTGTCTATAAACTGTTTACTATGTCGACACGTACATATATATAATATACCCATATCCACAAGAGAAAACATTATACGAGGAATGATTGGAAGATGCTGACACATTCATTAGACACGAAATACATGAACACAAATGTTGTGACGTGAGCGTCCCAGGGAGCGATTGGGCTACTTACGGGGGAAGTAAAAACTCCCGAAATGCTGGAGAAGACGGGTAGATATAATTTCCTTTAATTATCATCTGTGTGCCCGGGCAACGGCAACAAACCTTGCTGAGAGAAAGATTGGATTTATACATTTCATTGTTTTATGAAAGCGACAACTTAATGTCACTTTGAGAGACATAACGAAAACATAATTTCATTTTCGATGCCAACGAGTGATGACTCGGGGTTGTTTGGCCTTTGAGTGCAGTTACACAACGGACGAGGTCATGGGCTTGACCTTTCGGGACATGAGAGAACTGGTATAATCGCAAGTGCACTGGGGAAAATAGAGCCTCCCATAGGGGTGATGTAACTAGTTGTCATTGGTCCAGGTAACGGCCCCGGTCCTACCCCCAACCTAACTATATGAACAGGTTCACAGCGTCGAGACCGCAGTTTGAGTTGGAGAATCGAGCTGAGTTTTGGAGAGAATGAAGCACAGTCGAAGAGTCGCCACCCTACTCTCTTGCAGCATCATTTTATCGCTATACCGAGAGAGAAATTAATATATTTGAGACCCAGCAGAGTCTGTCAAGATCAATATTGAACTACGAACAATTGTATATAACTATATATATTGTATATCTTATCGCGAATTTAATCCATAGAATAGAGAATTAAGTTTATCTTTTTATTGTGTGTATAAAATTGATTCCCTTCCAGCACGATAGATCGACGAAGCAGCGTCATATCAACCCGATCGTGAAATTAAGACCAATCAAAACGATTGACGAGTCCTGCCACACTGAGATACCTTGCGAAGGACGAAGCACGGGCCACATTTGGTCAGTGACCGAGGATTGACTCTTATGTGACAAAGGGATACCCTAGGAAAGGACCGCTTCCAGGATCATAAGATAAAGAGATTCATTATGTATAATTCACTCAACAGCACGCGTTATGTAACTCAGTCTACAGCACAGAAATACAGACAGACAAGCGTAGGGTAATATAATATCGATATATTTAGTTATTTAGTTCGTTGTCCAGGTAAATACATATTCAGTGCTTTTATCACGCATTGTATTTTTAATAAATTATTATCTTTTATGACTACAGTTGTGTATATGCAGCCATTTTTATACACGTCGTATCTTGAGATTAATTATAACCTGTCCATTGTCCTTTTCATTTTCTATGATTTATGAATGTCAGATATTTTCTAAAAATCGATATTTTTGAAGAATTCGGATTTCTTTTTTTACGTAATTTTCATATTCGAAAATGTTTCCGAATAATTAGCTTATTCAACGGTTTTAAACAACCGATGAAATTGAAACAATGGAATCAATTCTTTTCAATCTTTTAGATACAGAGATCGTCTGTATTCAATTTACACGTGGCTGACAAAATATTTTAGAGAAATATTGAATTTTCAATTATTGATTCGTTTAATCAATATTCTGTTTCTCATAAACGGTCTGGTATTTTTAATATAACTTCATTATATATATATATATATATATATATATATATATATATATATATATATATATATATACTAATAGACACTCCGCTATATCCACATTCATACATATATGTGTGTGTATGTATGTATTATAAGTATAAGTGTTGGGACGATTAATCGGAATCGGTGTCGGGAATCGGAAAAATCGGAAGATTTAGGGGTATCGAAATCGGAAAAATTGATGCATATTTTCCGATGCCAAAACGATTCTTTTAATTTTCTTTTTTATTTGATTTTGTTTTTGATTTTTGAGTCTGATTAGTACCGGATAAGTGACAATTTGGGAATTCTAGACGCTATATGTGCTCTCCGCTTATCTCTGCATTTGTTTCCAGTCGTCCTGAATATACACTCTACTTGCCACTGGTATTTATCATGTTCACCCAGGAGAGGCGGTGTTGGAAATTACGCATCTCCTGCCATAATAATTTCATGCGACGGAACCCTTACGGTGGGTATTCATAGTCTGTCAAAGACTGAAGGAGCCTTGTATATCAATATTAATATATATATATATATATATATATATATATATATATATATATATATGAGCATATTTATTCTATAAATAAGTATGTATGCACATATGTAGCCCATATTTTTTTAATAAATATAGAACATCGTATTATTTGGACTTTTTGGCTTATTGTTCTCATCTTCAGTGTCATTCTTACAACATTTCGGTCTATATAACCGCCGACCTTCTTCAGGTGTATCTTGTCGAACCCAGGAATATATAGTAATAATAATTAGTAATAAAAACTGATATTTACAACTAGAAATACAACGGATTTATGGCTTCAAGGACAAGTGGCGCAGAGTAATTGGAAAACTCAATTGTAAAAGTGATATTCTCCTGAAGATTAACGGTTCAATCCTCAGTGTGACGGACCGAAATACAATTGGAAATTACTTAAGACCTTTATCCAATCATGGCTGACAGAATGAGAGCATGTTACCCCCGTGAAATAAATGTTAGACAGAAACATTCCCGCGTTCCACAAGATACATCTGAAGAAGGTCAGAGGTTACATCAACAGAGCCGTTGTAAAAAATGACACCCAAGATAAAAACAGTTGTCCAAGAATCCAAATAATACGAAAAAGCAATCCTTCATCTAAAAAATTTAGTAAAGAAATTATACTAAATCTACATATATTTCTTTTATTTAGTCTCTCTGTCCTTTCTACTTTCTTTTAGTAAAGTATTGGATAGTCTGGCTAAAAGTTTGTATGAATCCTTGTAAACTAACAATTATAGTATCGTTTCAATGCAAAATTAAGGAGTATAATTTACTAGCGGTAGCCGGCCACGCATTGCCGTGGCTTAGTGGAAATGGAAAAGACACGCCCCAAAAAGGCAGAAATGTTTCTTTTGTTCTCAATAATTGTGGATGCCTTAGAATGAAATTGCTTAAACATGAGTGTTTTATTTTATTATGGACATTTATTTGAACTCGCATTTGCAAATCTCGTATAATAAAAATTTTAGCCGATTTTTAATTTTTTTTACTAAAGTATAGTATTTTATAAATATTAATTCGCTGCAAGAAAAAGATAAATAAATAAAAAAAATAAAAAAGGAAGATGGTCTGCATAGGCTGGCAGGAAAGGATACCAGACATAAAAGTCCTCACTCGTGTTGGGCATCGAAATATGCTCTGATAAAGATTCAAGTTCGTTTCTTTCCCATTTCCACTAAGCCACATGTTGCTGAGACTTAGGGGCAAAAATCCGGAGGGGGGGTTTCTATCTTGAAGATTTATCAAAACTCGTTCAAGTTTCTTTTTTACTTGGATTATTCGAACTACTGTGTTAAACTTAATGTTATTTGTACAGCATTTCATCAAACGGAAATGGAACCATGTCGTCTTTTCTAGGGTAACAATTTTTTCGTTCCACTAAAGCAGTGTAAATATGAGTGCTTAATTTTATTATGGATATTTACTTGCGCTCGCATTTGCAAATCTTGTATAATAAAAAATTTAGCCGATTTTTAATTTTTACTAAAGTATAGTGTGTTATAAATAATAATTCTCAGCAAAAAACCCCAAAAAACTAAAAAAATCAACACAAAAAACAAACAAAAAGACAAACAAAAACAAAAATAAATGAAAACTGCTTTACATAGGATGGCAGGAAAGGACACAGAAGTTCTCGCTCGTGCTGGGATCCCAATCATCCTCTTATCTTTCTTTTCCCATTTCTTCATTT
The DNA here is from genome assembly GCF_053919585.1 of Euprymna scolopes. Taxonomy (NCBI): domain Eukaryota; kingdom Metazoa; phylum Mollusca; class Cephalopoda; order Sepiida; family Sepiolidae; genus Euprymna; species Euprymna scolopes. The sequence continues at coordinate 9,717,687 of NC_136520.1, read as the reverse complement.
CTTTCCCATGTCCACTGTCATGCGTTGCTTAGGCTAAGTGGAAATGGGAAAGACACGCCCTCAAAAGACAAAAAATGTACATTTCTTATGTTTTCAATACTTGAAGGTACCTTAGGTTGAATGCGGTGTAAACATGTGCAATTTAATTATCGACATTTATTTGAACCCGCACTTGCAAATATCGTATAATAAAAATTTTAGCCGATTTTTAAATTTTTTAGTAAAAAATACTTTTTTTTTTCAACACAGTAATCACCACTTATCAAGGCCTGGAGGCCACTCGAGGATACGGGTCAATTGATCAATGTGATTATAGCGTAGTAAACATAAGTAGTGGGAATTTTTGTAAATTGGATTACTTAGGGGACGGTTCATCAAGAACTTGTTTACGCTTGACTTGATAACAATCAGATTGTAGTCAGCTGGAAAGCAGGCAACCGGAACAGAGTTCTACAAACATGGAGTTCTAAGAAAGTATCTTTGTTCACGGAATCTACATTTAGCTTTAGGCACAGATAAAGAGTGTGGGAAATTATTGATAGTGGTTTTGGCTAGACGAGTGTTTTTCGTGAAAGTTTGGCGAGAGGGGACCATAGATTGAAGGTCAGCCAAGCACTTGAGATGAAAATAACGATAAAGCAGATTCAGATTCGCAACGTCTCTTCTGTGGAAAAGAGGTTGGAGGGATGAGGAAAGGGCATCTCCCACTAAGCAACGAAGTCTATTTTGAACTCTATCTAGGGGGGATAAGGTGCTTCTAGTAGCTCCTGCCTAGATGTGGCAACAGTATTCCATCGTTGGTTGAACCTGGCTTTTATATAGGTAGAGAGTTGCATCAGGAGTGAGATATCTACTGGGGTGATAGAAGGGTCCCACCATGTTTTTAGTGGTTTATAAATAATATTTTATGAATAATAATTCGCTGCAAAAAAAAAGTAAAAAATCAAACTTTTAAAAGAATAAACGAACAAAGTAGTTGGATGGCCAATGACATTTCCTAAGTAATACAGAAATGAGTTGGGAAAGTGTTGTATGTTTTAATGTTTATTTAATTAATGTTTTTTTTAGCAATTTATTCAACAGCAAAAGTTTGGTTTTCATTCAGAAAGGCAAGCGCAAACGAAGACACGCACACAAACAAACATAAGTACGGATAAGTCTTTTTTTTTTTTTAAACGCACGCGCAGCCAGACACGCGCATACACACAGACGTACGTAGGAATTACCAAATTGTGGAACTGATCTTTTTTAATGTAAAAAATATCTATCTTTTCGCCAGAACGCCCGTTCGCAAAGAAATGTAAACATTCTGAACACACACACACACACACACACACACACACACACACACACACACACACACACACACACACACACACACACACACACACACACGTGTATGTATGTGCGTGTGTGTACTTTGTTTTCGCTAGAATAGTTTAATAGTGTGATGTTTATTTAAGTTTATTTTGTGTTTTTTTTTCGCAGTTTATTTAACAACAAAGTTAGAGTTTTCGTTTAGAAAGGCACGCGCAAACGAAGGCACGCACACAAACAAACGCACGCACGAATAAGTCTTGTTTTTGTTTTGAAACGCACGCGCGACCAGACACACGCACGTGAACAGACGTACGTACAAATGTCAAATGAAAAAAAAAACGCAAACAAACTGCATATGCAATAAATAAGAAATGTAATTATATATATATATATATATATATATATATATATATATATATATATACTAGCATATATATATACTAGCATATATATATACTAGCATATATATACATATATACTAGCATATATATACTAGCATATATATACTAGCATATATACATATATATATACTAGCATATATATATATATATATATATATATATATATATATATATATATATATGTATTGGATTTTATCATTCTTGGATTTATAACCTTTCACCGGACTATCCATTCATGTGAAATCTTTTTATTATTTTTCTTTTACCTCCTATTCCCCTTACCTCACCCTTTTTTTTTAACCAAGTAAGATCTGTGACTTGTAGTTTTATTAAATACTTTTACATGCAAAATGTCGCTAATTCCTGCCCTCTGATTAGAAGGAGAGTATTTCTCCGAAACTCCGCGGATTAAGGACTATCCACTTATCTTGTGCTTCCTTTTTAAAATTAAATATGTGTTTAACTCTTTTTCAAGATGTCTTTTAACATGTTTTATTAATCATTTGTTCATATTATAAGCTCTATTTCCTTTTCGGTTTTATTGAGCTTTTACATCTGGTTGAGATTACTTTACTTGTAAATATTAACTCTTTAATATTTATAATATATTTTAAGTTTACCATTTTGATTACCTTGGTAAACTTATTGTAATTTTTATTATATATATATATATATATATATATATATATATATATATATATATATATATATATACTAGCAGTTAAGGCTTATGTACTGGGCGTATGTACTGCTCATAACTTTATGTGCATATGCATATATATATATATTAAAAAACTTGGTTCATGTCCAGGTAACCTAAATCTAAAATTTCAAGTGTTTAGATCCAAAATTGGCGAAGGAGTTTTGTAGAGTTTTTAAAGGTCAATTCTTTGATCTTTGACCCCTGCACAGGCAAATTTCTTGCCGAAACCTGATTAAAATGATTTTTCCAAATCTCAAACCCCTTATGTCAAATCTCGTGTTTATAGACTGAAAATTGAAAAAGTAGTTTCGTAAGGAATGTACACACATAGACACACGCAAACAGACAATCTCACTGTTATATATATATACAGTGATGATCATATTTATTGGCACGGTAAAATAAAAGTTAAATTTTGTCTAATAAATTCTAAAAAAAGGATTAAATTAAAGAAAATAACAAAGTATATTATGTATTTTTAACTGGCCTTTCCGATGCAGCAATCGGATTTTAGAAAAAATAAATAACAAAGGAACAACAAACATAATTGCAAAAAACCCTTGTTCAAAATTATTGGCACGGCTTTGTTTTTCTTTTAGTATCAGTATAATATCAATCAATTTCCGGTTTACGTGCTTTCTGAACTTTTTTATAGCCATATTATGCTTGTTTAACGCTAATTCAGTGAATAATTTTTTTCAGATAATTTTTAGATAGCGATTTATTTAAACTATTATAAGTGACTAAATTATAATTTTCAATCGCCATGGTTAAAACTAAGGAACACAGCGAAGACGTCAGGAAGCTTGTTGTAGCATGCCATACCAATGGGGAGGGCCATGATAAGATTTCAAAGAAGCTAAACCTTCCCAAATCCACTGTTAGAGCCATAATAAACAAGTTCAAATCGCAAGGCCACGTTATGAGTTTAGAGGGTAGAGGGAGAAAAAGGATTCTTTCCCCAAGAGATGAACGAAAAATTGTTTGACAAGTAAAACAAAACCCAAGGATCTCTGTTGGGGAGATTGTTGATGAACAGAGCACCTCTGGAGTGAATGTATCTCGACATACAGTTGGTAGAGTTTTGAAGAGAACTGGTTTAAAAGCATGTCGTCCGAGAAGTCTTTCCCTTATTGAAGCCTATGCACCTGAAAGCAAGGCTAGCCTTTGCAAAACGTCATATTGATAAAGATGTTGCATTCTGGAAACGTGTTCTATGGACTGACGAAACGAAAATAGAGTTATTTGGCCATAATAAAGTGTCTTATATTTACAGAAAATCTGGCGAAGTTTTCCTGCCTAAGAACACCATACCCACAGTGAAGCACGGTGGAGGCAGTTTGATGTTTTGGGGATCCTTTGCTGCCTCTGGACCAGGGCGACTTGTTAAGGTCACAGGTAGCATAAAAAAGGAAGATTATGTTAAAATATTGGATGAAAACCTGAAAGACTCTGCTAAAGAGCTCTCACTTGGTCGTCGTTGGTGGTTCATGCAAGATAATAACCCAAAGCATTCGGCTAAACTGACTAAGAAATGGCTTGAGGACAATCATATTAATGTTTTGGAGTGGCCATCACAAAGCCCAGACCTTAATCCAATTGAAAATTTATGGAGAACATTAAAATTGAGGGTAATGCAAAGGAAGCCTAAGAATCTTATTCAATTGGAGGATTAATGCCAGGAAGAGTGGGCTAAAATTACTACTGAAGAGTGCAACAACTTGGTTGTAAACTATGAAAAGCGACTGAGGAAGGTAATCAAGGCCAAAGGCTATACAATTGATTATTAAATAAATCGTGCCAATAATTTTGAACAAGGGTTTTTTGCAATTATGTTTGTTGTTCCTTTGTTATTTATTTTTTCTAAAATCTGATTGCTGCATCGGAAAGGCCAGTTAAAAATACATAATATACTTTGTTATTTTCTTTAATTTAATCCCTTTTTTAGAATTTATTAGACAAAATTTAACTTTTATTTCACCGTGCCAATAAATATGATCATCACTGTATATATATATATATATATATATATATATATATATATATATATATATATATATATATATATATATATATATATATATATATACTTAATTTTTTTCACCGGAGAATGGCATCTTACTTTAACAATAGAAGTTGTGTATAGCGAAGCCATATTTCAAGTTTTTTAACCGTTCGTTAATATTGGCAAGACTAGGATTCTAAAATATGAGAATTTACAATGTGAGATTTTAGTAATCATGTAGCGAAAAACTGTAAGATTATATTATGTATCTATTAAGGGTTATGATCGGTGTAATCTCAATAGTGTCGGAAAAGGATGATTTGTTCTCGTTGTCAACTGATACCAGTCGTAAGACTTAATATTTAGACAAAAAAATAGGAGCTCCTTCCTTTAACCGTGTTGCGAATGTGATGGTGTCTCTCATCAGATGCAATGTAGCATTTTATTATCACGAATGAATGTTTCTAAAATGGTGTTCGAAAGCTACGAGACTAAATGGCATCTGTTGGTCCAGAGGGGAATTTCTGCTGTCCTTTTATTATAGAGGAGAAATCATGAATGTTGACAATTACCATTTTTCTCTTGCATAATCTTCCGATTAAAAGGGTTCTGAGTAAAATCTTTATTCAACGGCTCTATATAATCGATACGATTGAAATAAGGAAAACTATTCTCTTCAAATCTCATGGATAGATAAACAGATAGTCCGTATTGAATTAAGATATGACAGACACAATTTCTTAGAGAAACTTTTGATTGCCCATTTTCAATGTTTTATTAATACACTTGCAGGACCCATATACCGGCATTGCCCGTTGGAAGTCAGAACAGCTTAGATGAAGACCCTGTAAACAAATTTAATTACGATAATCAGCCCTGTAAAATAGCGGGCACTCGTATCTGTGTTCTGAATAAAATTATCTTGTTTTCACAGTCCGGCAGTGGAAGCTAGCAGAAGTCACTGAATGCCATTGCCAGCACTAAGGGTGGGTATTGTTGGTTTGGGGAGATTAATGGCGGGTACTGTCGTGTACTAGTGTACACTGGCTTTCTTTACAAATGTCAGTGGCGGCCATGATCAGTATCAATCTCATTTTAACTGCTGCGAACTGAAAATATATTTTCAAGCATTTCAATGTTTTATTAATATAAAAATACAAGCGGTACTCGTGGAAATTCCAGGGAACGAGAAATATATTTAATTAACATAGATAATTTGATAAAGCTGATATGTTTGTGGAGAGCTCAAAAATAGTTTTTTGGACAGAACCAATAACACGCAGCAAACGGAGTTTATTAACATTTCTATGTAAATAATTTACATTGAATTTTAAAGACAAATGAGATAAATTAATAAGTATTAATAAATATCCAGAAAGTAATATTGTGCTACAGTTCAACATAAATAAGTAAATAACATTAATTTTATTGGGACGATTTTTAATTTATTCCTTCAGTCCAGCACTTCTTGGCAAACAATATTTTTCTTCTTTGCCCTGTTTCTTTTGAATGTTACCTGTCTCTTTTGAATATTATCTGTTTTATATAACGTTTGGCTGATTCCTTTCCTAAGTGAAGAACCATGCACGTCGAGATTAACACGAATTTCTTTTTTCACACAATCACAACAATTATCATATATTATATTTTTTTTATTTTTTTTACATGGAGTTCACCACTTATCAAGGCCCAATGGCCACTCAGGGATAAGGGTTATTGTGTGTACAGTAATCAAAGGGATAGTGTAGCAATAGTATTGAAGAATTGGTAAGGTGTCATTACTTAGGGGGGCATCAGGAATTTGTTTGTGTTGGACTTGAAGATATCCAGGTTGAAGTCGGGAGGGAAACAGGCAAGTATTACAATGATATTCGAAAACAAGGCTACATCAAATGGAGTTCACTTATATTCTTGTCCAGGGTTGCTAATTTTGTTCTTTTTTTTTAACCACATTTCCCGAAGTTTACATTTTTGAAACAAATTGGCCTTTCAAAAAATTGTATTTGACCCTTCTTTAAAGCGTAACGTAAGGTTTCATAGGCAGGGTATATAAGCAGATAAATTAGTAAAAAAAGGTATTAAAATGTTGTCAGATAAAAGCTTAGTTTTGACACCTTATCTAATTTACATTTAAACACATATATACATTTTAATTCTATAATTCTATAATTTCCATATCATCATTAAAGTAAACCGCATGGATATAAAGCACGAAAGACTACCTCACGCTGTCTTAGCATCTATAATTCAAACACTACTGTTAAGTTTTAGTCATTAAAGCTATTAAAAAATAGTGAAAAAAGGGGAGATAACTTTTATGAGCTCTTAGAAAAAGAAAAATAATCCGAGTAATTTGAAAAAAAAAAACGAATTTTAATAATCTTGAGAATTTAATTGAGAAAATGTTCTTTTTTTAATAACTTTTGTGAATTGTAATTAAAGATCCACGAACTGAAAAGGACTGAGTGACATTTATAAATTTTGATTGAAAAAATATTTTGAGTTATTATTGCAACTTGTGAAAGAAAAAGGGGGACTTTCGTAATGAAAAAAAAAAAAAAACAACAACTGTTTTCTCAATAATTTTAAATAATTACGGAAGTAGAACTGTCAATTTTGAGACTTTGAACTTTCTGATTTTTAATTCTTTTTGTTGACTTTTTGAATCTTTGTATAACCAAAAAAGGGGAATATCTCGCGTGGCGAGTTAAGGAGAGAACCCTCGTCTGTAGGATGGCTGTCAGACTATGTATATGCAATCTTTCTTGACATGTAAACCAACAATAGAAAGCAGAAACAGTGGAAGAAACCCACCTGATACTGATCGCGGTGGAAGGGCGAAAAATGACGGAGCAAAGGCGGTTTATTGGTTAGCTTAGCCCCATTCGTTTCTTGAGAAACGAATAGTTCTAAGAGAGGGTTAATGTGATATGACCTTCGTTGGGAGCAGTCAGGCTCTATAATAAGGGGATTTGGGCCCCCGAGGCACCTTGTAAGGCTGGCAATTAGACTGATATTAACTATTAAGCATTATTGGGCATCGGTGGGTATCCCGGCTGAAAAGAAAAATGAAGGTTATTAAACTTTTGTGCAAACACACATATACTTTTATTGTTTTCCAAAAATGACACTTTTGAAAGCTAGAACGAAATCATACATTCCTACATCAAGGATGTTTGGCTGTTGAGTGCTGAAATTTGTCAAAGTATTAACCTTTTGAAAGCGCGGGGTATAGAGTTTAGCTGCAATTCCAGATTTACACACGATGACGGTTGGCAGAATTGCACACCTGCATAGGATTGAGGATTTCCCTGGCACAGTGGACGTGAAAATTGATGATTGGTTGAGAGGGTACCCTTACCTACCCCGATACCTTTGTACAAAAAGGAGGTGTGGCGCCAAAAGGGCCAGACTAACCCAGACCTCACTCCTGTCCGTTCGTCGCCACCATCGCTAACTCGAGAGAATAAGTTGAACGTGTGTTTTGGGAAATGAAATTGAACTGACCAAATGTACATATATAAAACATCTGTAATTTTCGTGAATTAACTTTTTAGTAGACTAGACCCCCCTGTTTTCTTTTTGATTTGCATGACAAGCTAATTGATTTTCAGCGGAAATCTACACGAAGCCTCGCTGAGAATTTTGTAAAGCGCTCCCAGAGAAGACAATTATCGGTCATTGAATTTTCAATAGGGTCAGAAGGCCGCCAACCCCCAATATTTCCTCCTGTATCAGAAAACACGCTATGTGATATACGTATATCTGTACGTGATGTTGCCAAGCTAATCAAAAACCTTGATTCCAGTAAAGCAACTGGCCCTGACGGTATTCCAATTATAGTACTCAAAAAACTTCAACCTGAACTAGCGCCCATACTTACAAAACTGTTTAAACGTTGTCTTAAGGAGAATAGTTTCCCATCTCCCTGGAAAATCTCATCAGTATGCCCTGTATTTAAGAATTCAGGTGATCGCTCATCCCCCTCTCAGTACAGGCCAATAAGTCTCCTGTGCGTCATGAGTAAGTTGCTAGAATCTGTGTTAAATACAGAAGTAATCAACCATCTCAACAAAAATAACCTTTTTAGTGACACTCAATATGGTTTCCGTTCTGCTAGATCTACAGCAGATGTGCTTACAGTTATATCGCATAGGATTAGCAAATCTCTCGACGGTGGCAATCTTTCTAGGGAAATTGCTCTTGACATATCTAAAGCCTTTGATAGGGTATGGCATAAAGGTTTACTTCATAAGATCGCTAGTTATGGTATAGCTGGAAATGTCTTCTCAATTATTAAATCATTTCTTTCTGATAGGTTCATAAGAGTAGTAGTTGAGGGGCAAAAATCAGAAGCTCACAGTATAAAAGCTGGAGTCCCTCAGGGGTCCATCCTGGGCCCAACTCTTTTCCTGATCTACATTAATGATCTTCCAAATCAAATCCTTACATCATTTGTAGACATTTATGCTGACGACACTACCATTTATGGTTGCACATCTAAGACAGTAAACGACCAAGTTCTCTCCAATTCTCTCTCCTCTGATCTTGAGCACGTAGTACAATCGGGAAAGGAGTGGCTGGTTACTTTTAATGCATCTAAAACCAAGCTTCTCTCTTTACATCATCAACATTCTAATCCACATTTGGCATCAATTGAAATGAATGGCTCTCGTCTTCAGGAGGCCTCTAGTTTCGACAAGCTTCTGGGCTTGACCATTACTCCTGATCTTAAATGGAACACGTACATCAAATCTGTTGCCAAGGCCACTGGAAAAATGGTGGGATCTTTCTATCGATCCGGTAGATATCTCACTGCTGATGCTATTCTCTATCTATATAAGAGCCAGGTACGTCCAAGGATGGAATACTGTTGCCACATCTGGGCAGGAGCTGCTAGAAAGGACTTGTCCTGCCTTGATAGAGTTCAAAATAGACTTCGTAGCCTCGTAGTAGATGTCCTTTTCTCTCGTTCCTGCAACCTCTATCTCACAGAAGAGATGTTGCGAGTTTGTCTCTGATGTATCGTTATTTTCATGGAAAGTGTTCGACTGAGCTTCAATCTATGGTCCTTCCTCGCCAAACTTTCACAAGAAACACTCGTCTAGCTGTAAACACTATCAATAATTTCCCCCACTCTTTATCTGTGCCTAAACCTAAACGTAGATTCCATGAACAAAGCTTCTTTCTTAGAACTGCATGCCTGTGGAATCGTCTTCCGTTTTCCTGCTTTCCGGCTGACTACAATATGGTTGTGTTCAAGTCTAAAGTAAATAAGTTCGTGATGAGCCGTTTCATATAAGTTATCAAATTTACCAAATTTTCATTACTAATAATTACTATATTGTCCAATTTCTACTGTACACTCTTTAACCCTTATCCTTGAGTGGCCTCTGGGCCTTGATAATGTGGTGATGCCTATGTAAAAAAAAAAAGAAAAAAGCCATCTGCTGACCTAGGCCGGGAGGCTTACACTGAACATGGTCGCTCGTTCAGCTTTGCACATGCAAAAATCATAAAATTCGTTCCAGATAAAACTAAACGAAGACGTCTAGAATCAGCAATCATTTCAAATACTAGCACCATCACGCAGAGAAAAGGATTTTACAGTTTAGCCCACATTATAGGAAATATAATAATCAAAGAGCAAAACATGAACGTAGATACTATGTAGCTAATCTATATATCCTTAACCGTTTCCCCCTTATATGATTTCAACAAAATTAATAAGGTATTAACTAAATAACGAACTAAAAAATAAATATGAATAAAGCACATTAAACAACAACAAAAAATTAACGGTTCAGTAAATATGTAAGTATGTATATAAGTGACATTTAACTGTATATATATAAATACTTTTACGCGCATTTATAAATTCTTTTCCAGAGTAAGAAGGAACCTAAAGTATTTTCCCTCTTTGCTGTTTCCTCAGCAGTTTTTAAGCGAATCCTGATGATGCCCCCTCCCCCCGAAATAGGGACCAAACGTTGATTATCATTTATTTATTTTAGGTTTTCCTTTTGATTCGTATATATATATATATATATATATATATATATATATATATATATATATATATATATATATATACGAATCATATATATATATATATTTAGTGGAAATGGTAATTAATAAAAACTGAAGAAAGTGCTCAATACTGTTGAAGAGCAAATATGCGTTTTATTTTTTATTACCGTATCTTTCTGTTAAGTTACATTATTGTTTCAGCTACTCGGCCGTTTTTTTGGGCCGTCTGTAGCTTCCTCAGACTTTCTGTAAAAGTCTGAGGAAGCTACAGACGGCCCCAAAAAACTGCCGAGTAGCTAAAACAATAATGTAACTTAACAGAAAGATACGGTAATAAAAAATAAAACATATATATATATATACGAATAAAATATATATATGTATATATATATATATTCATTATTGAAATCAGTGGAATCATCTAATTGTTGTAAAAAAAAATATGTATACATGTATATATATATATATGAATATATGTATGCATGTATGACATTCTGTTTTGGTTTAGTTTGGTTTCAACAAAAACTTACCACAATGACTGCTAATCTTTGTCCATCCATTATCCAAATTGACGGCAAGAAATAATATGAGAACCAACATCTACAACGAGACGAGAAAATATTTATGTGTTTATTTACAATTTTTCAATTATATAAATGTATATAATTTTTTTAAATTCAGTTTTTATTTCAAACGTTGAATACAACATCTATAGCTTTACCATATGAACCAAGATGGCCGCCGGAAAACTTTTTTTGTATTTTTCGTTTTTCGACATTATATTTTCATGCATTTCTTTTTCTAAACAAAGAATTTCTGTGGAGTATATGCACAAAAAGAGTCGGTATTGACATAATAATAACCGATTGTGTCTGCATGGCAACATGGATCTGTAGAAAGTGTACTGGAATTTTTACATGCTAATCTGCTTATAGATATATATATATTTATAATTATTTTTTTACTATAATAATTAAATACCTACAGACACTAGTGTTTCATCCTTTCGGGATTCTTCAGTGCAAGGTGTCACGATTACTACCAGTCGAACGATTCGAACCCCGCGACACGAGACATCTCTGGCTCGATTAGCGGAGGCCGTATCCATTCGGCTACCATTAACCGTGTGAAATAGCGTTGAATTTTAAACATTTAAATTTAAATGTTCATTACGTCAGACAGACAGTGATCAAATCGTTATACGATGATCTACGCATAAGAGCTAAATTGACCGACTTTTTAATTCAACTGAAAGTGCTCAACGAAAAGAAACGAATTTCTTAAAGGGGCTGTCATAATTATATATATATATATATATATATATATATATAAAAGTAAGGATGTGGGTGTGCGTGAGGACAAGTCTCCACTCATATATTCAACGAATGTTTGATCAACAGACTTATAGGGTATTTAGATATGTGGATAATTTTTAATCGGTTTAAATACGGAAAAAGGGCTGTTAAAGGGTGATAATTAAAAAAATATGTACTTAGAGATCACCTTCTTTTAAAATAGTAGCAAGCTGGCCTAATGGTTATCGTACTTGACTCATTGTCTTTAGGTTTTGGTTTCGATTTCAGCTCGAGTATTTTTTAAAGAAATTTAACGTTGCGTTTAATACCGGTCAACTTAGTATATATATATATATATATATATATATATATATATATATATACATACTAGCAGGTTTCCCTGCTTGTCCGGTTGTAAAATACACTTAAATATTATATTTTGATTAATGCAGATTCCGTATTTATTTTTATATTAGATTGGACCACATATAGCAATAATTTAAAAAGTTTTACAAAAAAGTTATTTATGCGCCACCACTGAGAATCGAAACCGAAATGTTTAGCTTACGATTTACTTCTACCTTTGCCGTTAATGCCTGAGTTATAGAGACATGTTTGCCGCAAGACTATAAAATTAAAACATAGCTATTACGTTACGCATGTATATTCGTAATGCAACCTCCACCTTTTTAAATTGTCACTTTTGCACCGATTTTCACCGGATATGGGTTCAAATACCCTATATATAAATTTTCGTGTCTGTGGAATAAAACATTAACTAAGGAGTTTGGTAGGCAACATTTTTTAACAAATGTATATACTCATACATTAATATATATATATATATATATATATATATAAAGAGGATTGTGTTTACTATAAGCTTTTTACGCAAATATTACGCAAGTATAAATTATGTAGAATATCTGCATGAATATAATTTAATATTTAACTAAAGATAATCCTCCAATGAGAAAACCGAAAAAAAAAACTAACAGGGAATTAATTGAAATGACTGTTTAAAAGAATATGCAAATTAGCTAGATCTTTTGCAGATGAATGTAGTTCAACGATCCATATATAACAAAGTTGTATTTTCTTTTAAAAATAAATAGAAAAAAAAAGGTTTTTACTATGAATATCAATACACAAAATACCAATTTTATAAGAGTAGGGAAACTTTGGGCAATTCCATACGTGGGCCCAACTCTTTTCCTGATCTACATCAATGATCTTCCAAATCACATCCTTACATCATTTGTAGACATTTATGCTGACGACACTACCATTTATGGTAGCACATCTAAGACAGTAAACGACCAAGTTCTCTCCAATTCTCTCTCCTCTGATCTTGAGCACGTAGTACAATCGGGAAAGGAGTGGCTGGTTACTTTTAATGCATCTAAAACCAAGCTTCTCTCTTTACATCATCAACATTCTGATCCACATCTGGCATCAATTGAAATGAATGGCTCTCGTCTTCAGGAGGCCTCAAGTTTTGACAAGCTTCTGGGCTTGACCATTACTCCTGATCTTAAATGGAACACGTACATCAAATCTGTTGCCAAGGCCGCTTGAAAAATGGTGGGATCCTTCTATCGATCCGGTAGATATCTCACTGCTGATGCAATTCTCTATCTATATAAGAGCCAGGTACGTCCAAGGATGGAATACTGTTGTCACATCTGGGCAGGAGCTGCTAGAAAGGACTTGTCCTGCCTTGATAGAGTTCAAAATAGACTTCGTAGCCTTGTAGGAGATGCCCTTTTCTCTTCCCTGCAACCGCTATCTCACAAAAGAGATGTGGCGAGTTTGTCTCTGATGTATCATTATTTTCATGGAAAGTGTTCGACTGAGCTTCAGTCTATGCCCCCCCCCCTCGCCAAACTTTCACAAGAAACACTCATCTAGCTGAAAACACTATCAATAATTCCCCCCACTCTTTATCTGTGCCTAAACCTAAACGTAGATTCCATGAACAAAGCTCCTTTCTAAGAACTGCACGCCTGTGGAATTGTCTTGCGTTTTCCTGCTTTCCAACTGACTACAATGTGGTTGTCTTCAAGTCTAACGTAAACAAGTTCTTGATGAGCCGTTCCATATAAGTTAACAAATTTATCGAATTTTCATTACTAATGATTACTATATTGTCCAATTTCTACTGTACACTCTTTAACCCTTATCCTTGAGTGGCCACTTGCCCCTGATAATGTGGTGATGCTTGTGTAAAAAAAAAGTTCTATACTCGCTTGGCTTAAAAGCCGTTCAGCCACAAAGATAATATTTCATGGCTTTAGGGAACTCTTCTCAAGAAGGAGATGCCTTTGTAGGTGACTTTCTCTCAAAGTACTGCAATTTCCTCTCCCGTCTACAGTGGACATTATTTGATTCAGCGACACAATCCAGAGCCTTCACTTTTCAGTCATCTACTTATACTAGTCTGCGTGGCCGGCGTCGTCCGGGTGTTTGGAGGTGTGTGTTGAGCAAAAATCAAAGTGGTAGTAGGCAGGCAAGCTCGAACCCGTACTTCGAAGGAGGAAAAGAATGTGAACGAAAAATGTTACGTCTTTACGGTTAGGTTTAAATAAAGGCTAGACAATCGAAAAGAGGTGATGACTTTCGAAAATAGCGACCGCTACCTTTAGAAAACTTCCCAGATGAGGGAGAAAGAATTAATGTTTTTAGCCAAGTTTTCGATATTTGTCGTCCTAAGGGTCGCGCCTCAAAAGGCTACCAATCTTGTGAGAATCAGTCACCTCTGTCTAAAGTTTTAGGCATATATACACACATACATACACTCTACTGTTCTAAGTTTGTTATTTACTGTGACTTATAAATAAAACTCAAGAAAGAAAGCTAAAATGAGTATAGCAGTGCTCTGATACAGAATTAATGCGATGTCAGAAAAAATTCCATAACCTTGTGTTATATGATGTCATAAATGATTCCAGCACAAAAAAGCCACCGTAATAGAGGTCAGTGTACCCAATGATACAGGGCTTAACAGAGTTGAGAGGGAAAAGATAACAAAGTATCAAGGACTTATGTATGATATGAAACGAAATTGGAAATTAAAAGACGTTTCAATTATACCAGTCATCATAGGAGCAACTGGGCTTATGAAAAAGAACTTTAAAAAGTACATAGCAAGCATACCCGGCGAACCAAGTGCAAGTGAAATACAAACGATTGCACTGAAAGGGACGGCTAGAATCCTGAAAAGATCTCTTGGTTGGACTCACTAAAATAGGGGTAAATGTCAGACATCTGGTTGGTTGTCCCATCCCCTAGAAGAAAAAGTTTAAGAAAAATGAAAAAAAGAGAGAAATAGGTGTTTAACATTAACCAGGACCCCTTCTGTATATTTCAGCCTCTCCCGCCATTTTTTACTAGTGAATTTGCCATTATTCTACATTTTGTGCCACCTGTTCCTTAACATGAAGTGCAGATGTGCTTTCCTCATCATGAACTGTGCCTTACCGATCAACGGATGACTCATCCTCGGTTCTTTTAGGTTGGTTGGTTGGTTGGTTGGTTTTGTTTTACGGCATATCAACCCTTTTCGGGTTATTTAATGCCGAATCCAAAGATTTTGAAGAAATTTTTTTTAATAGAATATATTTGTTGTTTTCAAGTCGGTTTCTATTTAACCCATGGTTGGAACCCTAACAGGTACTACCACTCCATGTCAGAGTGGACTTGGGAGCAATGGTAATTAAAGGGTGGCTCCACACTCCCCTAAGCCCACAAGCTGCGGCCTCACCACTGGATATAGTTTAAGGTCATATCAAGGACCGGTTCTTTTAGGAAGTTGTCTCTCTTACATTCTAGGAATGTGGACGAACACATGCATGTAAATATCTACACACATACATCAACACACACACATCAATAATACCTATAATGTTCAGTTGTTTTTTTTCTTGCTTTTACACTGATATTAAAAGTCTACTTTTTCTATTTAAAAATTATTAAAACAAACGTCTTAATATACTCAGCCATGGATATGTGAGCGACTAATTTGTATATTCCTTTAAAAAAGACCATTGCTTATTCATTTGTATGGTTTTTCATTAGATGATTGGTTTCATTTCACAATTACGTTGAATTCTGTTTATACATCTGCATACTTGTGTAGAATTTAAGATGAAAACAAATATTTTTTTTTTTACAAGGGGCTCACCATTTATCAAGGCCCGAAGGCCACTCAGGGATAAGGGTTATTGCGTGTACAGTAATCAATGAGATAACATTGTAATAATCATTAGTATTGGGGGTTTTGATACAGTGTCTTGCTTAAGGGGGCGGTTTGTCAGGATTTGTTTATGTTGGACTTGAAGAGGTCCAAGTTGTAGCCAGGTGAGAAACAGGCAAGCGGCAGAGAGTTCCACTGGCGTGCAGTTCTAAGAAAGAAGCTTTGCTCATGGAATCTACGTTTGGATTTAGGCACAGATAAAGAGTGGGTAAAATTATTGACAGTAGTTTCAGCCAGACGGGTGTTTCTCGTGAAAGATTGGCGAGAGGGGACGAGGGATTGGAGCTCAGACGAGCACCTGCCATGGAAATAGCGATAAAACAAAGACAGGCTTGCAACGTCTCTTCTGTGGGAGAGAGGTTGCAAGGAAGAGAAAAGGGCACCCCCCACTAAACTACGAAGGCTATTTTGTACTCTGTCAAGGCAGGATAGGCTGTTTTTAGCAGCTCCTTCCTAGATGTGACAGCAGTACTCCATCCTTGGACGTACTTGGCTTTTATAAAGATAGAGCATTCCATCAGTAGTGAGTTATCTTCTGGAGCGGTAGAAGGATCCCACCATTTTCCCAGCGTCCCTGGCAACAGATTTGATGTACGTGTTCCATTTTAGATCAGGAGTAAAGGTCAAACCCAGAAGCTTGTCAAAACATGGAGCCTCCCTAAGACGAGAGCCATATTTCTCATATAACATATGGGAAATATTTGGAATCAAGGATTCTGGCTAGTTCTGAAAGAAAAAATGTTACCAACAGAAAAAGGACCACCAGAAAGCAGTATAGAGAGAGTCTGACCTCAACTGAATGTCTCTCTTCGTCGTTTCCTCTTTTATAGGCATGCATATACTACGATGTAAAATTGATAAATGCCCAGTTTATTGGTTTGCTTTATTTTTCATCTAAATATGTTGATGTTTTCCACATTATGCAACTGTCAAACGGAGGATATGGAATTATCTCATTGTATTCAATGATATTTTCAAAGTCAAAAGTTTTATTCTATTGGTTCTTGGTCTATTGTATGAAAACAGAACTGGTTGTAGTTTTGAAAAATCTATAACAAGAGTTGATATCTCTTAATCAAGAATCAGAATTCAAAAAACAAAAAGTATGCTATGGAATTGCCCCAGGTTACCATACGTATATATATATATATATATATATATATATATATATATATATATATATATATATATATATATATATATATATATATATATATGAGCAAACAGTTAATGAAATATGTTAAAAAACACTTTGAAATGAGTTAAAAACATATTTAATCTGAAAAGGAAACACTAGGTAAATGGATAGTCCTATATGTTTTTAACTCATTTCAAAGTGTTTTTTAACATATTTCATTAACTGTTTGCTCATATTATAAGCTCTATTTCTTATTTGGTATTATCGAGCTTTTATATCTGGCTGAGATAATTTTATAAATATTAATTCTTTAATATTTATAATTTACTTTAATTTTACCATCTTGGATCATTTTGGTAAATTAATTGTAATTTTTATTTTATATATATATATATATATATATATATATATATATATATATATATATTTCTGTAGAAATATATTTTCTTATAGTATATACCAATCCTTATTTAAGACGCTCAATGTAATTACATAGAAATATAGTGAATAAATGACAAAAGACTATGTTCAAAATTTCATGATGTTGACCTTCTTATAATTTATTCCTTTAATTCAGTTGACATTTACAATTCTTGACAGTATCTGTTTCGTAGCGCAAAATCAATCACTTACTTTTTACGATTATGCGCTACGAAATAGATTCGTTGATTGATATTATAATTAAGTGATTGATTTTGCGCTACGAAATGGTCACCATCATGAATTTTGAATATAGTTTTTTTTGTCATCTATTTACTATATAAATATATATATATATATATATATATATATATATATATATATATATATATATATATATATATATGTATATAATTGGCTGAAAAAATGCGATGCTCTTTGTTTATAAACAAGCGGTTAGAGCACTGTAAAAGTGGCGGACGAATGTTTTTTTTTGCGAGATAATTTAGGGCGCCGCTCTCGTGGGTCGATCAGTAGAACTTCTGACTGTCAACGCGGTGGTTCTAGGTTCAATCCTCGGGCTTGAGAGTGGTGCTAGTCTAGCGGCACTAATGAATTGTGATATAACGAAACAGGACTGTATCTCGATGACTACACATAATATATGCTTGTAGCGACGAAATGTAACTCTTTACCCTAGAATAAATAATATATATATATATATATATATATATATATATATATATATATAACTACTTTATTTAGTCACATAAATTTAATATACGAGAGTATAGATTTATGCGTAAATTTAAGTATTTACTTCAAAAGTGCTCAATACGTAGGTAGAGCTAGTTAGTAATTTATAAAATATATATGGCGATTAAGCTACACTGAATATTCTGCGTTTCATCCAACTATAGGATTCGTCAGGCTTATGCGCGAATTCTGTGGTTGCTTCTTATTTTTATATTTTCTTATTTTATATATGTTGAGGATTTCTGGTTAGCCAATCATCTTTCTAGTATCCACCGCGCCCCTTCCTATCAGCCAATGGGCATGTATTTTATCAAACAAAGAATCTGTTTTAGGACTAGGTTAGTGGTTTTAGGTAGACGTTCTCCTTTTTTTTCATACATATAAATATACCTATGTATATATATATATATGTGTGTGTGTGTGTGTGTGTATATATATATGTGCATGTATGTGTGTACACATAGGTATATTAATATGTATAAAAAAAAGGAGAACGTCTACCTAAAATCACTAACCCAGTTCCAAAACAGATCCTTTGTTTGATAAAATGCATATCCATTGGCTGATAAGAAGGGGCGCGGTGGATACTAGAAAGATGATTGGCTAACCAGAAATCCTCAACATATATAAAATAAGAAAATATAAAAATAAGAAGCAACCACAGAATTAGCGCATAAGCCTGACGAATCCTACAGTGGATGAAACGCAGAATATTCAGTGTAGCTTAATCGCCATATATATTTTATAAATTACTATATATATATACATATGTATATATATATATATATATATATATATATATATATATATATATATATTATTTACAAGCAGCCGTCTGTTTCAGTCAAGGAGACTTCGTTAGGAGACTTCGTTAGGAGACCCTGAACCATTTGACGCCATAGTAAAACAAAATGCTGAGTACCAATAATAGAAAAATAATTTTAAAAGCAACGTTATTTGACATCAGATTACGTTACTCCACCAAATATAAATTTTTACGATTCCCGATTCCGATTAAAAGTCCCAACATTAGTAAGTAAACATAATATATTAAAGCGTTTTCTGTTAATTAAATTGTGTATTTCTCTATACAAGCGCAAAAGCGTTTTCTGATTGTTTTCTTGATACAGATTGTAATGTTGATTTTAACTTCTTCGCTAGTCGTAGAATTGCTTGTACATTATTACTAGGGCTATGACAACAGCGTATTCTTTTCATTGTTTCGACTCTCGAGTATATATACGACACAGTAAGACCCAGATAATCAACCGAGAACCACATTACTTTATATAAAAGCATATAAGATATCAACGGATACACACTCGAGAGTTAAAGCAATGAAAAGAATATGCTGTTGTCCTAGCCCTAGTTATAACAGATCGCTTAATAAACACATCACCAAATAAATCTCAGGACTGATATCTAATTTACAAACTGGTATCATCAGATTTCGTTGCGTACCTTTGCAAGGTTCACTCCAGAATATGCCCTGTCATTGCGTACAAAACCACTATTTCCATTGCTTTCATCAAAATAGATGTCCTGAAAGTAAAACTGCGTTTAAGACATCCAGCAACAACTGTAAGCAGGTAATAAACAACGCACGATGTCCATCAAGCTGAACGACGGTTTGATTCCCATAAGTTTTGGCGAATAACAAACAGGGCCCCTAAAAGAGGTGTTTCCTTTATCCAAACCATTATCAATGGACCTGAGGTAATTTTGACAGTATCTGACAAAGCCAAACTGTTTGCAAAGAACTTTGCAGAAAATTATACCCTTTGCGATCAGGGCTGCCTATCCCCCGTATTTTCTCCTGTGTCTGAAAACACGGTATGCGGTATACAAATATCTGTGCGTGATGTTACAAAACTTATCAAAAAAAAAAAAAAAACATAATTCAATTAAAGCGACTACTTCAGATGGCTGGCATTCGAATCATTGCCCCGAAAGCTTCAACCTGAAATAGCTCTCGTACTTAAACAGCTGTTTAAACGTTGCTTTAAGGGGAATTGCTTTCACTCTGTCCGGTAATAAAAAAATCTGGAGATAGGTCTTGTACCTCTCAGTACAAACCAATCAGCCTCCTATGAGTAGATTGATGGAATCTGTAAGAAAAAGAAAAGTGGTCAACAACCTCAGCAAAAAGAAGCTATACAGTGACATGCAATATGGTTTCCGTTCCTTTTAATGATAACATTCTACTTAATTTTTATTTCATAAATTAGGTGGTTTTCCGTGTAACGATGTTGCCATCTTTTCATATGGGGAATTATCACCGTCGGTTATTCACTTCAGAAGGAGTGCTGCGACTCTATACCCTTCTCTCACCGGCCCTCTCCTCTCCTGACCGGAACTACTTCGTTTGGTGATACGTCGAGAACATCACCAACATGACCTTCCACAACACCAAAGCCAACCTGATCGCCGGCATCCGTCGAGCTCCGACCAGGGCTAGTGGAAAAAGTATGCGCCCAGTTCCGGACCAGTATCGAAGCGGTGATTAAGGCTGAAGGCGGCTACATTGAATAGAAGTCAGCTCTACTACATAGTCAAGTTAGATGGATTGATTTTTGCAATAAATGTTTTCAAATAAAGCTGTAGTGTTGTTTTCTTTAGGGTGACAATTTTATCGTTCCACTTGGCTCTCTCTCTCTCTCTCTCTCTATATATATATATATATATATATATATATATATATATATATATATATATATATTCCTATTAATTTGGGTGTTTTTGTGTATTGATATTTATATTTAAACCCCTTTTTCCTATGAAGAATGGAATTTGCCAGGAGAAGATCGAACGATGGCATTACGAATATGTGTATATATATTACCAAACTCTCCCGTCAGATTTTTGTTTACAAATATAAAACTTAACATATAGAGTATTCGAACCCATTTGAAACTATATTTGGGTTTTAGCCGTAGAAAATCGGTGCAAAAGTTAAAAAATAAAAAATGAAATTTGCCAGGTAAACGTCGAATGACAGCATTCCGAATATGCACGCGTGACGTAATAGCTATTAGTTCATGTTTTAATTTTTGCCTTGTAGTAAACATGTCTTCATAATACAGTCATTAACGTCAAAGGAAAAAGTAAATCGTAAGATTAACGTTTTAGTTTCGATTCTTAGCAGTGACGCACGAGTCATTTTTTTAAATTCTTAAAACCATTACTATATATCGGGTCCAATATAATATAATAGTAGATACGAAATCTGCATTAATCAAAATATCATATTTAAGCGTATTTTATGACAAGGTAACGCCAGGCGGCGTGCTTATATATATATATATATATATATATATATATATATATATATATATATATATATGTATACACACATACACGTGTATACATATATTTATATATATATATATATATGTATGTATACACACATACACGTATATATATATATTTATATATATACACACATACACGTATATATATATATATATATATATATATATATATATATATATATATATATATATATATATATAAGTTTCTAACTTAGTAATAAGGATGATAAAACAAGGTGGGGATAAAAATAAAATATTTAAACAATTAAATAAAGCATTTGTTCGTTATCCTGATGCTTTTGAATCGTTTAAGATTAACCAGACTATATTAATAAAGGAAATAACAATGTATAAAATGTATTTATAATTACATATAATAAGGTTAAAAAAAAATGTATATATGTAAAAATATTTATAAACACAAGACTGATAAATTAAAAAATTAAAAAATGTACCCATTTTAAATGTGGAAATTGATGAATCACACAGGTAAGAAATTCATTTTTATAGTATGAAAAGGTTAGTAACTGCAATTAAGAATAGGAAATTGGATCAAATGTTTGCCATATGTCTTCTTCCTAAGATTAAGGGTGGTGGTGCTTGATCAACACTGCTGGGGAGCCATGATGTAATATACTGTTTTGTTTTTAAATCCCCGAAACAGTGTTTCATGGTAAACAACTGATGATCCCTTGAAAAATAAATTACTGGTACTATAGTAAATTCGAGAGCGAGTTGATGCAGTGATTGCATGTGATTAAATTACTTACTGACTAGATGGTTTTCTAACGAATGAATGTTAAAAACTTCAAAGACTATATATATATATATATATATATATATACGTATTTTCTACTACAATAATTAAATACCTACAGACACTAGTGTTTCATCCTTTCGGGAATCTTCAGTGCAAGGTGTCACGATTACTACCAGTCGAACGATTCGAACCCCGTATCACGAGACATCTCTGGCTCGATTAGCGGAGACCTAATCCATTCGGCTACCATTAACCGCTTGAAATAACGTTGAATTTTAAACATCTTAATTTTAAGTGTTAATTTACGTCAGTCAGGCAGTGATCTAATCGTTATACGATGATCTACGCATAAGAGCTAAATTGACCGACTTTTAATTCAACTGAAAGTGCTAAACGATAAGAAACAGAATATATATATATATATATGTATATATATATATATATATATATATGACTTGAGGCATTTTATAAACAAATATATTTGTTATAGAAATATAACTGATAATTTCTGTGTCATTTCAAAAGTGATCTGTCTTGAACTCTAAGGTTCTTCAATACGACAAGATTGTTTTCCATGACATGCAATTAATTCAGTTTAAGATGTAGCGTCAAGGCAATATACATATAAGTCGACCTTATCGATCGAGTAGAGACAACTTAGATGAAATCCACCCAGAGAAAGCGAAGTTAATAAATAAATGTGATCTGAATATCTGTCATTATTATCAGTTTTACTCACTTGGAGTTCTCACACAGGCCATCGTCACAGATTCTTTGCTGATAGCCGATTTATGAAAATCGCCTATTATTATTAAAAAGTTACAATGTTAGATAACGAACATTATTAATATTTTGTTAACTGTTATGGAAAAAAAGATATGCAGAGAGAATGTTTTGAAAGAAAAGAATGTTTAGTTAAAACATTTATGTTAAGTTAAAAACAATAACAAGAAAAAATGTTTGTGGACATAAACAAAATGTTTTCAAACCTAGCGATAAAAACAATAAATTTGGCCAGAAGATGTGACTGAAAGTCAGGTGTTAAATCTTTGTGTAGTCGAATGACGTAACCATAAAGACTCTATCCACTGCGCCACGAGTGTCGAAGGGTAGGTGTAAGTTAATAGTATTATATATTATAAGCCAGAGAATCAGTTGATCGAAACGTAGTGAACCTACGACAACTATGAAGATGAGGATAACCTACGGGACCGGTTATGCAGTGGATAGAGGCGTTGAGGCTCTACAATTGCAGGCGAGCATAGTCTGAAGATAGCGGTTTCAATTCTACCCAAACAAGCCAAAACATAGCCAAAACGTGGTGGGACAGCAACTATGGACAGCGGTAAATACTGGGAATACAGTTACAAGATTCATCCTTCCTATCCACTCGCGGTTAATCACCCGAAGTAGGCCAAAGGATGAGTTGGCCGAAACCGTGGTTGTATTAGAGCTCGGACGCGCGTATGGCAAATATATACAAATACCGAGCCGTGTGTGTAACGGTAAGAAAAGGTAAAAAAGATGGTAAAGCATATATAAAGTCTAGTTTACATAGTTTTATTAAATCCAAAAGCTTCCAAAGGTTTTCGAACGGGAGAAGGCATATTGCTGACGTTTTAGAGCTATGCTAAACAAAACTAAAAAAAAAAAAAAAAAACATGACCATGACGTGTTTTTCACCGAATATTTTTGGCGTTTTCCAGAAGGGCTCCGCGGGCTGGGTAAAAGATTTTGTCGGGTCGGATTTGGCCCGCGGGCCGAAGTTTGGCGATTCCTGTATTAAACCTACTGTCTGGTTTTGATTAGCATTATCCCCAATGCATAATTCTATTAATAAAAATTCCTGCGAAAATGTACTATTCCCATCGGTGTGATTATTTGCACTTCAATTAAATTTTCTTGACAAAAATATTTGGCAAACAGTTATTCTCAGAAGTTTTGCTACGCTTCATTGCAAAATTATTAGAAAATTGTGTTTTGCTTTACGGCATTTCAACCAAATTTTGCGGATGCCGAATCTTGTAATTACTTTTGTTCAAAATATCTGTTTCAATATGATGTTTCTGTATTTTTCGGATGAGGATTGATACGAGGTGCTTTCAATAATTTTCCAGACTTTTTTTTTGTACAAGTATTTAAAATTGTCGTAGACTCATGATGATTCATTATTTTTATTACTATACATCTTATGAGATGACTGACCGATTTTCATGATTTAGGGTTCAAATGAACAACTACAGAAGGAATTGGAATACACCTTACCAAAACCTGATTGCCGCAGCTTGTGAATTTCAAAAATGGTATCTAGGCATGATGATACTTTAGAAGAACGATATGCAATAAAATTCTGTTTTAAACTTGGAAAAAATGCCACAGAAACGTATGGAATTCTTCAGATAGCTTTTGGACTATCTTGCATGAATCAAGTATGTTTATGAGTGGCATAAGAGATTCAAGAAAGGCAGGAGTCTATAAGTGATGATGAGAGGTGTAGGAAGATTAAGGAAGTCAGAATACTAGAGTTGATTGGCCAAATAAAGAATTTCGTGGATAAGGACCGTCGTGTATATATAGAAACAATAAGTGCACAATTAGATGTCAGTGTTGGAACTGTGCACACCATTATTTCTGAGGAATTGACGATATGGAAGATTTGCGCGAAGTTTGTTCAAAGGGTGCTCAGACAGAAAAACGTCATGACAGCGGACACTTATTCGAACTGATCTATTCAGATCTCACAGTCCAAATTTTGCTTCCTTTTGGTTATTCCTAAGCTCAAGGAAAACCTTAGCTGTCGTTATAAGACGACCCTCCATAGGATTAATGGACTGCCTCATGACGTGACTTCCGTTGGTGACGTCACCTCCGGTATCGAGTACCGGTGCCCTGTAGTCTTGGATTGGTACGCGACGTAGCAGGTCGTGTACAAACGCCTACAGTTGAGGAACGGTACTCTCAACCTGTCTTTGCCTGTAATATATGTGAATACATGTTTCGTTCCTAAAAATCCTGTGTTCCTTTTCGTTTATTACCATTTAACCCCATAGCAATAAGACAATTGAGGAGATGAAAGAGGGTGTGACGAGGGTCATTAAAACGCTCACACAATAGAACTTCCATGGGGCTTTCACTAACTTGTTGGAGCGGTATAGCAAATGCATTGCAACCGGAGGATATTACTTCGAAACGGACTAGAGTTTCATGTGCCAATACAAAAAGTCTGGTTAGTTATTTAAGGCACCTTCTATAATTATACGTTTTGCTTCCTCAACTCAATATTGTTATGTGGCACTATATCTTAGTCCCCCGGTTGTGGTGATTGTTAACCCCCTCCCTGCATGCCCAGGAAGTGATTTGGTCGTAAGCGGAGGGATACACAAAAATAAGCAACCAGAATGCAATCCCATAATTCCCTAAATTTTCTCGATATTTTTTTTCGTCCGGACAGCATGGGTAAGACGTATATTTTTTTCTCTCCGTAAATGAGAGGAGGGGTGCATCCCCTCCCTCAACACTAGTTAAGGTTAGTTAGTTCTAATTGTTAAAGTCATTTATAATTTGTAAATTGTTTTTGTAAAAATATTGTAATATTTTCTTGTAAAAAAAAAAAATAGTTAATTACATTTCTTATATACTACCAATGTGTCGTGCGTCGTTTTTTGTCTCTGCCTTAAACGTCTTCATTAATAAACGAAGCGGGCATGGGGAAGAAGATTCCAACCATGTCAAACCCTCAAAGAACAGGACGTTATTATGGGAGAAGAAGGATCCAGCTACATCCAACATCTGAGGTATAGATTTTTTTCTTCACCTAGACAGAAAGACGTCTAATCGACAGATCTTTCTACGTGGACCGTTTTCAAGACATTTGGGGTAACACGTGGGTCCGTCGCACGCCAATGACTGACCTATAGGCTTACAGTTACATTTATTACTCGATGCGTAATATTTCTGACAAAGGGTGGAGAAGTTCAGTTTTTTGCAGAGTAGAAGTTGTATTATTTGTATTATTCAGACTATTATTCTCATCTTGAGTATCAATTACGCAATTTTATTCCGCTATGTTAAATCCAATTGTACATGACACCCTTCTGGAGGTTGAAGGTTCAATTCACAGTGTGGACGATACTCAGATTAACAATAGTGAATTACTTAGGAATTCTACCCAACCATGGCTGACCGAACAGGAGCATGTGAAAAGTTTGGATTAAATCAAGGTTTCCGTTCGAAATTTCGTATAAATTCTCGAGTTCAACGAAAGAACTCCTCAGTTCAACAAGAGATACCTAAAGAAATTAAGAGTTTACATCGGCCGAAACGTTGTGAAAATAACACTCAAGCTGAGAACAGTAGTCTGAAAAGTCGGAATAATCCAAATTATCTGTTTCAAGTTCTTAATAATTTGCAATTTCCTCGTTCGCAAGCTTTCAACGGAGAAAAATTAATTTTAAAATCCTTAGTTTATTCGCTAGAAAACGTTACGTAATCGTTCAGTATTTTTTTATTTACCGTGTGAGTAGTTACCCGCCACCCCGCTTTAACTTACGTCTTTGGATACAATTGTGTTTCTAGTTAAAGTATCGCGACATACACTAAATATGACCTTTATCCAAATTTCACACAAGTTAATTCCTACATAGTAGCGTAGGGTTCCTACTAAGTAAAAGACAGACAAGATGCGCCCGGAGACGGTTAGAGACAATTACATGCAAAGAGGATTGTATTCAATCACGAACTTCCGTGCTCTGCGACACACGATGAAGTCAAAGTATAGAACCCTTTTCGAAACTAGATCCACAACGTTCGTCCAGTTTCTGCTTATTGCGATCAAATCTCTCTTCTTCGCTTCCAGTTCATTCGTATTCTGCTTTTTCCATCAGAGTCCATTGGATATCTTGGTTGACCATTCTCTCTAGGGCCAATCTTAGGGCATGTCTGAACGAGCGCAGCCATCGTTTGCAGATTATTTGCGGGTTAGTGTGATCTCTCGTATCATGGTTGGTAATTCGATCGCTCCGTTTGACCCCTAGAATCTTTCTAAGAAACTTGGAATCAAACACATCTAATTTCTTCTCTTTATTGATTTTGAGATGCTAAGTATCACTATCATATAACAGTGCAGACAATACGTTGTTTATTTTATTTTTTAATTGGAATCATTATTGAGATGAATATTATTTATTAATTTATTTATTGCGGACTAGTATCCTCATCTTTTTTAATCGTTGTTTCACAACATTTCGCCCAACTATTCCTCTGGCCTTCGTCAGGTGGTAAACACAACGGGGTATGAACTCCGAATCTCTGAACTGTATCCTCAGCAATTACTGCTTATCCTCGAGTGGTCTTTGGGTCTTTATTTATGGTCACTCTCTTATAGATAAAAATACCCTTACTCTCTATTCGTGCATAAAACCTGACGAAAATCTCATGAGCAAAATTTATTTAGAAAACTGTTTCTCTGTGGAGCATGATAGCGTGAGGCTGCTTCTTAGCTAACTACAACATGTAGTTTTCAAATATAATGCAAATAAGTTCTTGTTGCGGTGTCTACTTGAAAAATTAAATCATATCATTAGAGTATTGTTTCAAAATGTATCCGACACTCATTAAACTGTATCCTCGAATAGCTATTGAGCGTTGATAAACGGTAAACCAAGGCGATCAGCAACCACTAGACAACACAGCCGTATATGATAACAAATAGATGCACGCGCAGCATGTCTATAAACAATCTTAGATTTATGTTATTTAATTGGAATTCATTATTGAGATGAATATTATTTATTTATTTATTGCGGATTATTATCCTCATCTTTTTTAATTGTTGTTTTACGATGTTTCGCCCAACTATTACCCTGGCCATCGTCAGGTGGTAAACGCAACGGAGTATGAATTCGAATCTCTTAACTGTATCCTTAGAAATTACTGCTTTTCATAGCTGTTGTCTCACCACGTTTTTTAGCCAAGTAAGCCTCTGACCGGCTTTGGGTAGGATTGAAACCGCTATCTCCAGACAATGCTCACCTGGAACCGTAGCGATTCAACGTCTCTATCCATCATTTAATTGGAATATTTATTATCTGATCTTTCATGGTCGGGTCCGTACCGAATAGTAGATATATTATTTAATTGGAATTCATTATTGAGATGAATATTATTTATTAATTTATTTATTGCGGACTATTATCCTCATGTTTCTTTTAGTTGTTGTTGTTTCAAGACGTTGGCAGTATTTTTGCGAACAGTTGGCTGAGATGGCGGAAATTTTCTGTTTCTATGTCTACCCTTGTAGCCATGTCACTAGTAAGGGTGCTGGAGGTAAACGTTTTGTCTGGGCTGACGTTATCCGCCTGATAGTCAGGGACCCGAACCTTGGATTAACCACTAAGGAGGCTGTCCTATCAGCAGGTGCAAAGTACTGGGGCTGCTGTATTGCCATTTGGTGAATGGATTCTGGACCATGCAGTAGCTTCTGGTGGGGCCTCTCGATGCCATACTAGTGGGTAATTGTTACGGCTTTACCTTATCATTAGCTACAAATAAAAAAAAAAATTCTTCGTTTCTTTTTCTCTCTTAATTTCCCCTCTCTGTCCTGCTCTAAGTAAATCCGTCTACCTAGTCCACAAATTCCAGAATTTCATCATGACAAGTTTCAAGAAAAAATACACGATTAAACCCGGTTCTCCAACTTTCAACGTAGACCCCTTCTACCATGTCTCCTTCTCCAACATCAGGGGTCTTCGTTCTAACCTTCCAGAGGTTGAAACCCAATTACAGGAGACTAAACCAGACCTTTTATTTTTAAGTGAAACTGGCATTGGACAGGCTATTTCCCTAGATGAGTTTGCAATTACAGGATACTCTAACTTAACTTCTAAATCTGACCCCCAAGATCGCCATGGGCATGGAATATGTGCCTATATTAAAGATAGCTTTCCATGTGGGAGGGACATCTCCAGGGAAGATCCTAACTCACCCTATATGTGCTTCCGGGTTGCTTTAGCTCACACTACTGCATTTATATTTACTCTCTATCGCCCCCACAACAGCGGAGTTACTATCTTTCAAAGCATATCTGAGAAAATTGACCAAGTCCTTTCTACTTATCCTTCAGCTAACATTCACGTATGTGGAGACTTCAATGTTCACAACGTCGAATGGTTGACCCACTCAAACAAGACCGATGATGAGGGGAGGTTCTGTCATGATTTCTCCATTGCCTATGACCTCACTCAGATTGTTCAGGAACCTACCCGTGTGCCCGATAATGACGACCAGTATGCGAGCCTACTAGACCTTTTTCTCACAACTTGCCCTGAACTATGTTCAGTTTCTGTTCTGTCGCCTCTTGGATCTTCCGACCACTCTGTTGTATCAATTAAGATAAAAATGAAATATTACATTTCATTTTTATCTTAATTGATACAACAGACGTACCTCTTCATCGTACAGTATATCGATACACTAAGGCTGACTGGGATAGCTTCCGTACATTTATATCTGATCTACCTCTGCATTCCATGTTTAAAAAGGATGTGTCCTCTATAGTATTAGACCTAACTGAATGGTTAATTGTAGGTATTGACCATTTCATACCCTCTAAAAAGTTTCAGCAAAAACCTAACAGCCAGCCATGGTTCTCTCCAGAATGTGCTGCTGCCATTGCGCACAGAAATCACTTTTTCCACTGCTTCAAACGTAATAGATGTATGGAAACTAAAGCCGTTTTCAGGACTGCCAGCAACCATTGTAAGAAAGTAATAAGGAACGCAAGAGTGTTGTATGCTCTATCTGTTAAGTCCAAAGTAGCTGAGCAGCGGCTTGGTTCCCACCAGTTTTGGCAAATAGCAAACAGAATCCTGAACAGAAGCGTGTGCTCCATCCCAACTATTATCAATGGACCTGAGGTAATCTCATCAGCATCAGACAAAGCCAAACTCTTTGTCAAGAACTTTGCAGCTAATTCTACCCTTTGCGACCAAGACCGCCAACCCCCAATATTTCCTCCTGTATCAGAAAACACGCTATGTGATATACGTATATCTGTATGTGGTGTTGCGAAGCTAATCGAAAACCTTGATTCGAGTAAAGCAACTGCCCCTGATGGTATTCCAATTATAGTACTCAAAAAACTTCAACCTGAATTAGCGCCCATACTTACAAAACTGTTTAAACGTTGTCTTAAGGAGAATAGTTTCCCATCTCCCTGGAAAATCTCATCAGTATGCCCTGTATTTAAGAATTCAGGTGATCGCTCATCCCCCTCTCAGTACAGACCAATAAGTCTCCTGTGCGTCATGAGTAAGTTGCTAGAATCTGTGTTAAATACAGAAGTAATCAAACATCTCAACAAAAATAACCTTCTTAGTGACACTCAATATGGTTTCCGTTCTGCTAGATCTACAGCAGATGTCCTTACAGTTATATCGCATAGGATTAGCAAATCTCTCGACGGTGGCAATCTCTCTAGGGCAATTGCTCTTGACATATCTAAAGCCTTTGATAGGGTATGGCATAAAGGTTTACTTCATAAGATCGCTAGCTATGGTATAGCTGGAAAAGTCTTCTCAATTATTAAATAATTTCTTTCTGATAGGTTCATAAGAGTAGTAGTTGAGGGGCAAAAATCAGAAGCTCACAGTATTAATGCTGGTGTCCCTCAGGGATCCATTCTGGGCCCAACTCTTTTCCTGATCTACATTAATGATCTTCCAAATCATATCCTTTCATCATTTGTAGACATTTATGCTGACGACACTACCATTTATGGTACCACATCTAAGACAGTAAACGACCAAGTTCTCTCGAATTCTCTCTCCTCTGATCTTGAGCACGTAGTACAATGGGGAAAGGAGTGGCTGGTTCCTTTTAATGCATCTAAAACCAAGCTTCTCTCTTTACATCATCAACATTCTAATTCACATTTGTCATCAATTGAAATGAATGGCTCTCGTCTTCAGGAGGCCTCAAGTTTTGACAAGCTTCTGGGCTTGACCATTACTCCTGATCTTAAATGGAACACGTATATCAAATCTGTTGCCAAGGCCGCTGGAAAAATGGTGGGATCTTTCTATCGATCCAGTAGATATCTCACTGCTGATGCTATTCTCTACCTATATAAGAGCCAGGTACGTCCAAGTATGGAATACTGTTGCCACATCTGGGCAGGAGCTGCTAGAAAGGACTTGTCCTGCCTTGATAGAGTTCAAAATAGACTTCGTAGCCTCGTAGGAGATGTCCTTTTCTCCTCCTTGCAACCTCTATCTCACAGAAGAGATGTTGCGAGTTTGTCTCTGATGTATCGTTATTTTCATTGAAAGTGTTCAACTGAGCTTCAATCTATGGTCCCCCCCTCGCCAAACTTTCACAAGAAACACTCGTCTAGCTGTAAACACTATCAATAATTTCCCGCACTCTTTATCTGTGCCTAAACCTAAACGTAGATTCCATGAACAAAGCTTCTTTCTTAGAACTGCACGCCTGTGGAATTGTCTTCCGTTTTCCTGCTTTCCGGCTGACTACAATATGGTTGTGTTCAAGTCTAAAGTAAATAAGTTCTTGATGAGCCGTTCCATATAAGTTATTAAATTTACCAAATTTTCATTACTAATGATTACTATATTGACCAATTTCTACTGTACACTCTTTAACCCTTATCCTTGAGTGGCCTCTGGGCGTTGATAATGTGGTGATACCTTTGTAAAAAAAAAAAAAAAAAAAAAAAAGATTCCTTTGAAGTCGAGAGGAATAGTTTGCCGAAACGCCGGGAAACAACAATTAAAAAGATGAGCATAATAATCCGCAATAAATAAATTAACAAGACGTTGTTGTTGTTTTTGTTATAACATCTTCATTTTGATCAGAGGATGCATTTTTTTTTGTTTCTCTAGATGTTACAGAGTTTGTTTAATGCTGCTGGGCTCTTACCTATCCACAAAATCTCATAGTCAATACACATACACACGCACACACATATAAATAAATACATACATACATATTACTTTATTTTTTGCGGACTATTATCCTCAAAATCTAATAGTCAATACTGCCTTCCTTGTTTATGGAGCTTCCTAAGTATTATAATCACATTCAACGTCTCACAATATTTGTTAGTACTAGGACTTATACTTGAGTCTTTCTGATCTAAAATCAAGAACTTACTACCGGACATCATCAGACCTGTCGTGTACAACGTTGTGAATTCCTTGCGAATTTATTGGACCCATGTATGTTGACTTACCTTGATTTGTTTAAATAGATCATTACGACAACCCAGATACCAGTTGATAAAAGGGGAGAACCTGTTGACGAGAAAATAAAATATAGTAACTTAAAACAAATCAATTGCGGTGTAATTTTAAAAATGTTTGAAGATTAACAGAAAATACATAATGATAAATCTTTGTATCTTGTTTGTTTAAGTGACGACGAAACTTTTCCTCATTATGTGGATTAAAAATATAAATAAAGGCATGAAATTCAACTCTCTATTATATATATATATATATATATATATATATATATATTTTACCCAGTGGTCACCACTTATCAAGGCCCGGAAGCCACTCAGGGATAAGTGCTATTGCAAGTACATTACGTTAGTGTGGAGATTTGATGAAGTGTTTACTTAAGGGGGCGGTTCATTAGGAATTTGTTAACGTTGGACTTGAACACATCCAAGTTGTAGTCAGGTGGGAAGCAGGCAGATGGTACAGAGTTCCACAGGCGTGCAGTTCTAAAAAAGAAGCTTTGTTCATGAAAATCACGTTTTGATTTAGAAACAGATAAAGAGTAGGGGAAATTTTTCACACTGGATTCAGCTAGACGGGTGTTTTTCGTGAAAGATTGGCGAGGAGGAGATTGGAGTTCAGACGAGCACCTGCCATAACTATATATATATATATATATATATATATACTCTTTTCATAATAAAGCCATAACCCAGAATTAGATGGAATGGAGCAATTGCATCGAAAACGCATCTCATTAGTAATGTTCTCTGACATAGGCGCGAACCCAGGTCGTCGCACCCGTGAAGTGTGCAATACTGACGACCTAACCGTATGGGCCACGGCGCAATCCATTAGGTATGCCTCGATTTTAATTTATATATATATTTTTTTATCTAGTTCTACATTCTACTATATGAGAAGTCACGCGTCCTATACAACTAAGATAGTTACTGCTGGTATGCAGGCGGTAGATATCACATCTACAACCATTAAATAAAATTAGCCGACTCCCGAGATACGATTTCGGAACAACCTATTTAATGTCTAATATATGTAGAAAAAGCGGTTTGTCCTTTGTAGAGACGTGATGTTCCTCAACAAATTGCTCGATTCCATCTAATTCTTGGCTCTAGCTTTATCATGAAAAAGTGTATGTGAACGGGTATTTATATCTATCTATCTATAATCTCCTCTTAATGTCTAATATATTTGTAGTCATCGACATACAGTCCTGTTTCGTTGTATCACAACTCATCAGTGCCGCTAGACTAGCATCTCTTCCAAGCCAAGGATTGAACCTAGGACCGTCATGTTGACAGTCGGCAGTTCTCCCACTCGACCATGGAATCGACGGCCGTAAATAACTCGTTGGAATGTCTATTTAAATGGACACCCACCACCACTTTTATAGTGCTCAAATCGCCTGTTTGTATATATATTCGGAGACAAGATATAACAGCATGCCAAAAGATACCTTAGCTGAAATTAAAACAAATTTTATAATGGAGCTAAATAAGGAATATCTCGCGACTTAAATGCTAATTTTACTTTGGTGTCTTTAAATTCACCCCCCCTATTCTGGCTGATAAGGAGACTATGTTTAAAGGACAAAACCTTTGTCAAATAATTGCCAATGCTTATTGTCACTTTCAATAAAATGAACATCGTTTCCGAAACGATCGTACAATCGAGTTGTTTTGTTAGTTTGGTTTTTTCTTTTGAAACTGATTTTTAATTCACAATTATGAACCGTTTTACTCACTATTAATACAATAGCGTGTGTGTGTGTGTTTTTTGTGTCACGCTTACATCCGGTATGTTTAATTGTTACACTGTTTTATTTCTTGTCATAAATAATTTTGCCAAAAATTCTTCATAAGTTTTGGTTTCGGTTTCGACTATAGCTGATGGCACTAAAATCATCTATTTTTTTTCATAAATATTTTTATCAAGAATTCTTCATAAGTTTTGGTTTCGGTTTAGATTATGACTGAAGGAATTCAAGTTATATATATATATATATATATATATATATATATATATATATATATATTATATATACATTTTTTAAATACTTTTTTTGCATATGGAGTTAAATGGCCTGGATTTTAAAATTTATGAGAGGTATATTTGTCAACAAGTAATACAAAATTTTGATTTTTTTCCCATAATCCATGTATTTTTTTTTACACAGGAAGCACCACATTATCAAGGCCAAGAGGCCACTCAAGGATAAGGGTTAAAGAGTGTACAGTAGAAATTGGAAAATATAGTAATCATTAGTAATGAAAATTCGGTAAATTTGTGAACTTATATTGAATGGCTCATCAAGAACTTGTTTACGTTAGACACAACCATATTGTAGTCAGCTGGAAAGCAGGAAAACGGGAGACAATTCCATAGGCGTGCAGTTCTAAGAAAGAAGCTTTGCTCATGGAATCTACGTTTAGGTTTAGGCACAGATAAAGAGTGGAGGGAATTATTGATAGTGTTTTCAGCTAGACGAGTGTTTCTTGTGAAAGTTTGGCGAGGGGGGACCATAGACTAAAGCTAAGTCTAACAGTTTCCATGAAAATAACGATACATCAGAGCCAAACTAGCAACATCTCTTCTGTGAGATAGAGCTTGCAGGGAAGAGAAAAGGGCATCTCTTACGAGGCTACGAATCTATTTTGAACTCAAGGCAGGACAAGTCTATTTTGAACTCTATCATGGCAAGAGAAGGTCTTTCTAGCTGCTCCTGCCCATATGTGGCAACGGTATTCCATCCTTGGACGTACCTGGCTCTTATATATAGAGAGAATTGCATCAGCAGTGAGATATCTACTGTATCGATAAAAAGATCCCGCCATTTTTCCAGCGGTCCTGACAATAGATTTGATGTACGTGTTCCATGTAAGATCAGGAGTAATTGTCAAGCCCAGAATCTTGTCGAAAATTGAGGCCTCCTGAAGACGAGAGCCATTCATTTCAATTGATGCCAGATGTGGATTTTCAACAAATGGCTTATCTCACCTGGATGAAATGTTTTTACCAGCATAAAACATATAAGCGGTCTTTAATTTCACTATTTAGTGCATATATTGAAAAAAACTTGGATGAAAGCCTAGACGAGGCAATAAATAAAAAAGGATATTCATTTCCGTTTTATTTTTAGATAGATAATAGCATTCCAAAGATGGAGTATAAATTTCATTCAAATGAACTTGATATTTTTGTGTATATATATATATATATATATATATATATATATATATATATATATATATATATATATATATATATATATATTAGCAGGGGTGTCCGGCGTTGCTCGGGTGTTTGGAGGTGTATGCTGAGCAAAAAAAGCAAAAAAACAAAAAAAATGGCTAATTTTTTAAAAATTTGACCCCTATTATGACCCCTTAAAATTTATAGTTTCGGGCTCAAATCACTTTATTAAGTTAGATCCAGGTTCAAGGAACCTATATCTAAAATTTCAAGTGTCTAGACCCAAAATTGTCGGAGGAGTTTGGTAGAGTTCTTAAAGGTCAAATCGTTGAAATTTGACCCCTTAACAGCCAAATTTCTGGCTGACACCCGTCACATCGATTTTCCCAAATCTCAGTACCCGGTATTTCAAATTTCGAGTCTATAGACTAAAAATTGACAGAGTTATTGCGTAAGGAAATGTACACAGACAGACAGACACACAGACACATAGACAGACAGACAGACACGTTCACTTTTATAGATATATAGATAGATATACTGTGTGTGTGTGTGCGTGCGTGTGTGTTATCTTGTGTTTCACTTTTAATTTCTATTTTCGCTCCCTCTACCTTTTAATTTCTTAACACGTGAAGATGATTCGTGGACGAATCGAAAGCGCTTGTCAAACTGACAATGATAGAACCTTCATTACTGTTTTCGATTTTGATATAAAAAAGATTATACGAAAATCGAAAAAAAATAATTAGACACAATTATAAAGCAAAGTAATCCGTTGCATTTAATAATGGTCGCTTTAATATATATTAGTGATATATATATATATATATATATATATATATATATATATATATATATATATATATATATATATATATACATACACGTTTTATTTTTTATTACCGTACCTTTCTGTTAAGTTACATTATTGTTTCAGCTACCCGGCCGTTTTTTTTGGCCGTCTGTAGCTTCCTCAGACTTTTACACACACACACACACACACACACACACATATATATATATATATATATATATATATATATATATATATATATATAATTATTTCCACAGCCCAAAGAACGCCGCAGCCCA
The DNA here is from genome assembly GCF_053919585.1 of Euprymna scolopes. Taxonomy (NCBI): domain Eukaryota; kingdom Metazoa; phylum Mollusca; class Cephalopoda; order Sepiida; family Sepiolidae; genus Euprymna; species Euprymna scolopes. The sequence continues at coordinate 9,680,753 of NC_136520.1, read as the reverse complement.
CAGGCGAACAACCAGCCAATGAACCGGAAGTCTAGGACTCGAGATTCGCCCTCATTTGGGCTCATTAATGGAAATAGAATCATAGAAGGAGCCCAAATGACAGCGAATCTCGAGTCTTTGACTTCCGGTTCGTTGGCTGGTTTGGCTCTTGTGGGCTGCGGCGTTCTTTGTTCTGTGGAAATAGGTATATACAATCTCACATTCTGAATATATATATATATATATATATATATATATATGTATCAGATTGACAAACAGGTTTAACGATTTTAACTTTTAAATTCAGATCAACATATCTCAGCTTGAACAAATATTTATTGATCGAAACAACACCAACAGAATCAACGGCACTTCTGCATGACAGTGACATGAGACGAATGCGTGTATTTTAGTTTCAAGAATGATCGATAGAGGTTGTGTGTCAACCGAACAGGGGTCGATAATTCGTTCCTTTTTAAAAGTTCGTGCCAAGACAATCCCTTGGAAGGGGTTTCTGAACAAATAAGGGGAACTCTTCCTTGTAACTTTAAAACGATTCTTATATAAATGATTAGATAGAGCGAAAAAGCTATTTAAAATGATATGCACGTAAGAAAAATTATTTGAAAATGTACCATAATGTACGGCGACGTGGTGTAGACAATAGTCCTGCAGTGAAATAGAGAGAGCAGCAGTAGGAGGTAGCAGAACTGGTGACGTCACGCGGAGATAGCAGCAGGGAGGAAGACAAAAAGAGTGGAGTGGGAAAGAGGTGAGGCATGAGCTGAGGAAAGAGAGCAGACGACAATGATTCCCTAGCCGGTGACAGTTCTGTCAATATTTGTTATGTAAAATGGAAAGCGCGAGCAGAAAATAAAAGTGTCTCTAATGGGGAAGAACAAAATGAAAAAAGATACATCATTTGAAATAAAATTTAAAATTCCGCAAAAAATTTATTGTCAACCTAATAAATCCAACATTTCATCGCGATAAGAGTCATCTGTGAGAATCTTACGATTAAAAAAGAAACACACATTGAAAGTCAATAGCTAAGCGTTTACAAGATTAAAAAACAAAACAAAAAAAAAAACAAGCCACTTCTTTACTTAATCTATAACTGGACCCGAATCAGTTTCTTAATCAGCTGCATATTTCAACTTAAAACGGGCAAGAAGCAACTCCAAAACAGAGCGTAATTGTTTAATTTTCTTAACAATATTTTCCTAAAGACCATTTATAAAGAGAGAGAAAAAAAAACAGTGTTACGCCTAGAATAGAACCCTAATAAATACCGGCATTGATAGAAAAAGTGAATGAAGAGTCACGATAAAGAGTTACTCGCAAGCTTCGACTGAGCTCTAATTTGTGGTGCCACCTTGTAAAACGCTCGCAACAAGTTCCCCCATTGTCTATCTCTACCGAAAAATAAACGAACATTCTATGAGCAGAGTTTATTCCCTAGAACAATCTGTCTGTGGGACACAACACCGTGTGTCGGCTTCATGGCTCTCTATAACATATTCATCTTTTAATGTAATGTGAATAAATACTTATTGAGCTCTTTTTTTACACGGTGGTCACCACTTATCAAGGCCCGGAAGCCACTCAGGGATAAGGGTTATTGCAAGTACATTACGTTAGTGTGGAGATTTGATGAAGTGTTTACTTAAGGGGCGGTTCATTAGGAATTTGTTAACGTTGGACTTGAACACATCCAAGTTGTAGTCCGGTGGGAAGCAAACAGACGGAACAGAGTTACATAGGCACGCTGTTCTAAGAAAGAAGCTTTGTTCATGGAATTCACGTTTTGATTTAGGCACAGATAAAGAGTGGGGGAAATTTTTCACAGTGGATTCGGCTAGACGGGTGTTTTCGTGAAAGATTGGCGAGAGGGGACCAGAGATTGGAGTTCAGACGAGCACCTGCCATGAAAATAACGATGAAACAAGGATAGGCTCGCAACGTCTCTTCTGTGGGAGAGAGGTTGCAGGGTAGAGAAAAGGGCATCCCCCCACTAAGCCACAAAGTCTATTTTGTACTCTGTCAAGGCAGGAAAGGTTTTTTTTAGCAGCTCCTGCCCAGATATGGCAGCAGTATTCCATTCTTTCTCTTAAATAATCAAGCCCTACCTTAGTTCCACCATAACTGATCATGGTGCCTCACCATCTACCTGACAATTAACCTTTATCCTCGAGTGGCCTCCAGACTTTGATAAATGGTGATCTCTCAAGTAAAAAAAAGACCTCATAATGCTAAAAGCTTTATCACTAATATTATAACTTCAAAGTAAATGATTGTCTGATGCGTGCATATACGCGCGCCTTTCTTTCTAATCTTCTCTAGCAATCCTTGGAACAAACTCCGCATCTTCAATTCCTCTTTATTAATTGTTTGAACAGTTCCCACACTGACATCAAACTGTGCACTTATTTTCTCTATAAACACACGACGGTCCTTACCCATGAAATTCTTTATTTGGCGAATCAACTTGTTCATGTTCTGACTTCATCATTCCTTCCACATATATCATCATCCCTCACAGACTTCCTGCCTTCCTTGAATCTCTTATGCCACTCAAAAACTGATGCTCTATTCATTGAAGATGGGCCAAAAGCAGTCTGGAGCGTTCCATACGTTTCTTTGGTATTTTTCACAGGTGTAAAACCGAATTTTATTGCATATCGTTCTTCAAACGTTTCTTCACCTCCACCTTGCAATTTTGTAAATTCACCAATCAGGCTTTAAGAGAGTGTAATCAAACTCGTGCTGTGGCTGTTAATTTGAACTTGAAATCGTAAAAACTGGCCCATCATATCATAAGATGTAGAGTAATAATTAGTGCTGGGACGATTCCAATATTTTTTCTCCGATTCCGATACAATTACCGATTCTGTACTAAATTTCCGATTCCGATATTATTACCGATTCTGATTCTGTATAAATTACCGTAAACGAAAAAACAAAAATACACTTGTGGGAATCATCTGTCGATCTAAGTTTTATTAATAGGTAAAAACTAGTTTTATTAATAGGTAAAAACTAGTTTTATTAATAGGTAAAAACTAGTTTTATTAATAGGTAAAAACTAGTTTTATTAATAGGTAAAAACTAATTTTATTAATAGGTAAAACTAGTTTTATTAAAAGGTAAAAACTACTAAATATTTATTATTTTATAATTATTAACAACAAAGGAAGATTTTGCGATGAACATATTCCAAAAAAAAAAAAAAAAAAGAAAGAAAATAAAAGACAATTAAAAGAATCGTTTTGGCATCGGAAAATATGCACAATTCTTTCTGATTCCCGATACCGATTTCGATACCGATTCCGATACCCATAAATGTTCCGATTGTTCCGATTCCCGATTCCGATTAATCGTCCCAAAACTAGAATAACTAGGGCTATGAAAACAGCATGTTCTTTTCATTGTCTTGACTCTCGAGTGTGTATCCGTTGATATTTTATATGCTTTTATATAGAATGATGTGGTTCTCGGTTGATTAACTGTGTCTAATTGTGTCGGATATATACTCGAGGGTCAAAACAATAAAAGATTATGCTGTTGTCATAGCACTATTAATAACTGCTAGGAAAATCGAAAAATATGCGATTTCACCGATTTTGATGACAAGATCAAAGTGTATTATCTGTTCCAACAGATACTGCAAGTAAAGACCATATGTGGGGCGACCCCACATATAAGACCTTGGTCAATGTAGGGGCAACCCTTAATACCAATTGTCACTATCCAGCTCCCCTACTCCCCGGGGAGTTGGTCCCCATTTCCCCTTCACTCCTCACATTAAAAATCGGCCTTGTGCCTAATTTGCTCAGTGGGGGAGCAAATAAATACCTCAAAGTGTAGTATCTGTTCTTCAGATGCTGCAATTCAATTTCTTGTTCTCTGTCAGTGGAGGAGAAATCCTTCACGACGGAGACAATTTTTATTTTTATTCCTTTTCTCCACGTTAAAAAACGACCCTGGTGTCTAACTCTGTCCCGTGGGGGGGGGCATTGTATATAGGGAAAATAGAGAAGAGTGTAGCCATTCGTTGATCCTCATTAATTCCCAGACAACGTCGGGTCACCCTGCTACTATATATATATATATATATATATATATTATTTTATTTTATAAACAATTCCTTTCTGTTGCAAGTTTAAAATATAATTGTCTATAATACCAACTCAATTATAATCTCAGCTCAATGAATTTTCAAAAGAGTTTTCAGAGCATATATACGTAAATTGAATAAAATCACAACCTACATGAATAGAAATTCACTTATTTTGGCGTTAAGCTCTTGGGAAACAATAAACGTGTTCACAACGGATCGAAAAACTTGTTGGTAATAGTTGTAAGCGTCTCTGAGGAGTGACTGGATGGAAGATTTACAGTTCTATGGACGAGAGGTAATTGTCCATCCTTTCACGAAACAGCTGTAAGAGCTTAACGCCAAAATAAGTGAATTTCTATTCATGTAGGTTGTGATTTTATTCAATTTACGTATATATATATATATATATATATATATATATATAAAAGTGAACGTGTCTGTCTGTCTGTGTGTCTGTCTGTGTGTCTGTCTGTCTGTGTACATTTCCTTACGCAATAACTCTGTCAATTTTTAGTCTATAGACTCGAAATTAGAAATACCGGGTACTGAGATTTGGGAAAATCGATGTGACGGGTGTCAGCCAGAAATTTGGCTGTTAAGGGGTCAAATTTCAACGATTTGATTTTTAAGAACTCTACCAAACTCCTCCGACAATTTTGGGTCTAGACACTTGAAATTTTAGATATAGGTTCCTTGAACCTGGATCTAACTTAATAAAATGATTTGAGCCCGAAACTATAAATTTTAAGGGGTCATAATAGGGGCCAAATTAAAAAAAAAATTACTCTTTTTTTTTTTTTGCTCAGCATACACCTCCAAACACCCGGGCAACGCCGGGCTGAAATGCTAGTATATATATATATATATATATATATATATATATATATATATATATATATGTGTGTGTGTGTGTGTGTGTGTGTGTGTGTGCATGCATATATATATGTATGTATAGGCCTAGTAATAATGTACGAGTACTAGCGAAGAAATTAAAAGCAATCCGTACATGCGTGCGTCCGGGACCGCTTGTGCGTGTAAGCACATGTGCAGATGTGTACATTTGCGTGCTTGTGTATTTGTGGTTTTCAAAACATTAAACAAAAGGATGACGGTTGAACTTTAATCGATTCGCTATTTCTGTCCGATATCTATGATTTGAAACTCACTGTAAATAGATCCCGATGGCATGACTATCGTACGTTTTTACCGTCTGGCAAAATAAACAAGGTCGATTGACAATTGCTGTGTGACCAAAGATCTTCTTTTCTCATTTCAATGGGGAGAGGCACTGGTTTGAATACACGTCACGATATCCTTCCATTACGTGTTTCGAACGTTCCGCCATCATGAAATACTTATTTCTATTGTTGTTTTAACAATTCTATATTAGACTAGAAAATTGTGACCCGTTGGACCATCCATTGTGCCGATGTTAGATTTTTGAATAGGAAAAAAAAGAGCCGTTTAAATATATAGCATAAAACACAAAATTTAAAATGTTACGCTTTTCATGTGGAGTATATCACGCACTTACTTCTTCTTTTAACTATGGGTTAAATAGTTTTATATTTGTGTTGATATTTCCTTTTGTATATGATGAACGATTTTTTCATTTATTACTTTCCGACCGTCAACAAATAAATAACAGAGCGGGTGAGAGAGAGGAAGACAGACAGAGATAGTGGAGAAAGAGAAAGAGGGAGGAGAGAAAAACGGAAACGATCTTGATAGAAACGGTTTGAGATAAGAAGAAATAAATAAATGACGATCCTAGTTTTTCTATTTAAAAATAATTAGTTAAATTTTTCTTTTTTATCTTTATATATATATATATATATATATATATATATATATATATATGTATATATATCTATACATATATATATATATATATATATATATATATATATATATATATATATATATATATATAAAATCGAAAATGTGTGTGTGTATGCATTTTTTCTGTGTGTCCGCCAAAGGCTTTTTTTGGGGTGGTTCTCGGCTTGTTCGCTCATTCTTATAACTTTTTATATGACACACAGATCATAATATCTCATAGGAAACGTGATCGTAAATATATTTTATTTCGGCCACTTTTATCTTACAATTACAAAAAAATTCGCGCTATCAGACTATTAACCTCAAAGCTTCAGTTCGAACCTACCTCTCTCCCCAAACATTTTTCGTTGTATAGTTTTCGTTCTTTTTAATGTGAGCCTTCTTTTTCAATCTACCCCCGAACACACACACACGGGTATCCCCCCCCCATCAGGTTCGACCCTACCTCACTCCCAACACTTTTTCGCTGTTTTTTTTGTTTTTCTTCGTTTTTTTAATATTTGTTTTCAAGCCTACCTTCCTACCAAAAATTTTTTCTTTTTTGATCACCCCCACCTACAAACACCCGGGCAACGCCGGGCATCCCGCTAGTATATATATATATATATATATATATATACATATATATATATATATATATATATATTTATACATGTATGATTGCTATTTCTTGACAAAAGTTTGCCAGCTTTTCAAATCGATATAAAGCGTACATTCGCACGTAGATAGTCCTTCAAACCAGCTACACACTTGCAAAAGTGTTCACAGAGGTGCAAGTATTTGTGTTGCTTGTCGTAGGACTTCGTTATGCACTTGTTGAGAGTCTTGTGAAAACGCTTGCTGAATTAGAGACGAAACTAGAGAGATTACAGCAATACTTTTGTGGTTGTTGAAGCAGCACAGCTTTATGCAATTGTTGGTCATGCACTTCATCCTGCTTTCTAAGAATTAATTATATAATGTTATAAATTTAATTTTAAAAAGGATTCTTAATGCTGCAATATTTTTAGTTATAAATTTATTACATTTTTTACTAAAATAGCTTGTCTTTTTCTTTTCCAGTTTTATCAACTAGTTCTTTACTTTTCCATGTTTAAGCTTAACCGTATTACTTTTCATGCTCGCATTTTTCTATTGTAATGCATGGTTTTTTTAGGCTTCCAATGCATTCACTTGTTCTTTGTTTAATTTCAGTCCTGTTTTGTTTGCTCCTATAAACACATATATAATAACAATGTACGGCATTCGTCTGCTTTCAATAAATTCCCTCGAATTATCTCCCTCTCATGCTTTCATTCTTTCTGTTTCACGAGTTACTTCTGTTTTCGCGATAGTAGTCGCTGATGCAACGTGGTTGCTATGGAAGCCAGTCATAAAAAGCGTCGCTCACCTCCTTACATATTGTTACGATTTTGAACACCAGACTTTTGTTTTACTGAACGAAAATTGAAAATGTTTTTCCACAATATAGCCGAGAAGGTGATCTATAAACTGTAATAATTGTTTAAAATTTAGTCGCAAAATGAGTGATCGGTGAAGCTTTAAAGCAGTTCTAAATTACTAAAACTGCCACTTAACAATATATTCAAACACGGTAGTGTGTGAATAATATGAACTAGTGTTCACTTTGAAACAAGAATCGGACATGTACCTCTAGGTTTTCGTAATAAAAATAAAATTCTCCTTAACCCTACCCACAATAATTTAGATTTTGCAGTTGGGCAACATTTTTTGGATAATCCAGAATGTGAGATGCCATATGAGGACGACTTGTTTTCAATTCTATTTCGAGGCCGATCTGGTAATCATCCGAAATCTCCCGAATCCGTGTCCATTGCGCAACTCAAGCCCTCTTTCTGGAGGCAGAACAGGTTCATTAATACGTTGGACCTTTTAGGCGATTTGTATGGAGATACTATTGTAACGAAATAGGTAGAACAGAATCTGACTGGAGAGGTGCACAAGAGATGGATATTATTATGTATTTATAAAACCTGTCAAAATATGACAAAGCTAGATCATAAACAAGTCTACGCGAAGGTCTGGTCAGCTGATCGGATCTACGTGTATGTCACGTGATCAGGTTAGCTGGAGATCATCGGAGAGTTAGAACTTGGGATTGAAGCAGAGCGGTTGGGCTTTACGGTTGTCTCTCCTCCTTTCTTGTTTCGAAGTGACGTGTAGTAAACACAAGCAGAGAAACCCACTTTAAATTTTCATCTTCACGACATCCTGGAAAGTGAAATAAAAACAAATATGAAAATCGATCATCGTCTTGGAGTCAATGGGGTTCGTCCAAAAGGTTCCAGCCTCCCCCAAGAACAAGATGAAGTCAGGATGGACCAGGTTCAGTGAACAGAGAAGATAAAGGTGTGTCGAAGATAAACACATGACTCACACACGCACGCATATAAACATTAGACTTCAGGAAACGTAGAACGGGTTCACAGAGTGAAGAACTGCAGCTAAATGGTCTTACCAGCAACACAAAATAAAATAAATAAAATAAGCAAAAGTTCAGCTAGAAGTCGTCACTGCCAACTTTCTCCCTAAACTTCCAGCACGTATTCTCCCCACCGCTTCTGCCAACAAGGATTTTATTAGAAAACTGATCCCATTCTATTTGCATACTTATGCAGTGGAAGATGAGATCTCGTGAGATTCACCGGGGCTACACCTTATAAATCCATGGCTGCCATCTTTAATTTCTCTCTCTCTCTCTCTCTCTCTCAGATCTTATCCGAAGGTAAGTTGTATAACCACATATTACACACACACGCGGGCGCTTTTTTCTTCAACTCTACAAGATCCAACAATAGACATATAGTAACACATTGAGGACACGTTACAAACAAACACGAAACGTATACACCCGTTTACATGGGTGCCGTTCATGTTAGATAACGTAACGATATTCTCTGTCAGGGTATTTATTTGTAGTTGTTCTCAACAATTTATATGTTTTTTATTTTTATTTTATTATTATCCATATTATCAATGGTTTTCGTCCAAAAGGTTCCAGCCTCCTCCAAGAACAAGATGAAGTCAGGATGGGCCAGTTTCAGTGAGCAGAGAAGATAACGGTATGTCGAAGATGCACATAGGATCACGAAACGTAAAATGGGGTCAGAAAGTGAAGAATCACTAATAGAAATTTAGTAACATATTTAGGATAAGTCACAAACAAATACAAAACGTATACACTCGTTTACATGGGTGTCGTTCATGTTTAGATTATATAACATGACTCATTTTAGTGCCGTATGCATATATATATATCCTACTCCCTCTCTCGTGTATATTTTTAATGTGAGATATATGAATGCTCCTCCCGTTTTTTTTCTCTTTCCCGTGTATTTATATGCGCGATATAACATTCCCCACTCGTGTTTTTTCACCCTTTAATAATATTCATCATATATATATGTATACTCCCTTTTTTCTCTTTTCATAGGGGTGTTATTTTCGATGTATCAAATCTGACACTATGTTTCGTTCTTATTGAAGATTCTTAGTGTTTTATCAAGAGACGGTCTTAGGAGTGTTCATGTGTTGAGTGTTCATATGTCTTAAGATGTTCCTGTTTTCGGTACATGTTAATACAAGAGAGCCGACGGCTTGTAATACACAATGAGAGGAGATTTGGCATATAGATAGATAGACCGAAAGATTGACATTTATACTTTTGACAGTTCTGTATGAACGGGAGTGTTTCTATAAATATTGATACATGTATTTCTTACCTATTTTTGAGATGATGCTTTTCACAAAGTTCTTATAATATAAATGGGCACTAACTTTTCTGTTGAATAACAACACGTAGATGCAGATACACAAAGATGATGACATCCTTTATTTCATGACCGGTCCATTATTTCGCTTGAGGAATTCAAAGTTTCTTTACATGTCTTTTTCTTCTCTAACCTTTCGCTTACAAGGTTTGACGTCAGCAGCCGTCTCTGACCTCTCTCTCTCTCGGCTCTTTCTCACCGACTCTTTCCTCTTATCCCAGACTGCATCTAAAACTCTACCTATATTGAGAACTCGTCACGTCATCGCATGATTAAACATGTGCTCATAAAGCAAGTTGGTAGACATGCGTCACGTTGCCAAACTTGACATGACCCCGAGTTCAGTAACCTATTTATCAAATAACCTCTTTACAAAATATGTTTACAATTTCAATTGAGGATTAAATTCCTTATTTTAATTTTCACAGAAGCAAATTTCATTATTACATTCCTTTTCCAATAAACAGATATCAAACTATTTTGTGTGAGCTAAACAATTGCGATTCCACATTCCTTATTTCAATAACATTCTGTATTTATTTTAACTTATGGTTGAAATTTTCAATTCCAAATCTAGCTTCGCAAGTTCGAATCCTTGACTATCCTATTTCATATTTACTAATTCCCTATTTTTTACTTACATGAAAAGGGGCCAGCCCTTTACAATATAACATATGTATACTCCCTATTTTCTCTTCTCTCTTCCCTTCCTCCTTGTATATTTATTTATTTTATGGTAATTGTAAATATGTCTTTCTCATTCTCACCTTAATTTTAATTTCGTCCCCTACTTTCTTTTTTAAAAATCAAAATCCCATCGTTCACCGGGGATAAAAAGAATTCTCTTCTCAGTCATATATAAATTTTGTACCCCAAATGATCTTTTCTAATATATATATATATATATATATATATATATATATATATATATATATATATATATATATATATATATATATATATGTATGTCGTGGTGTGGAAAAATCCACCGCCTCCACTGCTGCTGACGAGCATTCGTCCCTGTTGTTTTCTTTTCTTCTTTCCTTCACTTAAGGGACAGCGAGAAAACTAACATCTGCGCATGCCCAGACAACCCTTGCAAATTCGTAGCTTCTCAAAACACTACAGAAATGGCGTTCTACTTAAATTTTTATCAGTTACTTTAAATAATTAACAAAACCTCTCATACGAAACTCTTACTATTAGGTTCAGTCACCGGCCAAAAGAACTCTCATCACATCGTAGGCCTGCTACATTTTTCTTAAGTTACACTTGTGTTTGACAGCGCCGGCGACAGTCATGCGTCTCTGTTGTCACATATACGGCACATTTTTGACAGTTTTTTTTTTGTACCCGCCTGGGAGTAGGGAACTCCCGAACCTCGACTCAGTCGACGGCACCTTTGGCAGAGGTCCCTCCCCTTGCAGCAGCAGCAGCAGCAGACACAGCAAACAGCAGCAGCAAGAGCAACAAGAACAACGGCAGCAGTTCAAACGGCCCTTTTCAGGGCCACCTAAGTTTTTCCACAAAAAACTCTTTGCCTTCTCCAGGTTCCTGACTTTCATCCTGCGACCTCCAGCTTCTCCAGGTTCCTGCTTTCATCCTGCGGCCTTCTCCAGGTTCCTGCGGCCTCCAGCAGTCTCCAGGTTCAAGCCTTTCATCCTGCGGCCTTCTCCAGGTTCCTACTTTCATCCTGCGGCCTCGAGGTTCCTGACTTTCATCCTGCAGTCTCCAGGTTCCAGCCTTTCATCCTGCGGTCTTCTCCAGGTTCCTGACTTTTCTCCTGCGACCTTTCAGCAGTCTCCAGGTTCCAGACTTTCAGCACACCACTGTGTTTTCCAAACGGCCCTTTTCAGGGCCTTTAAAGTTTCTCCAACAAATATTCAAACCTTCCACGAACATATACTTTTTCCCACTGCAGCCTCCAGTGCTTACAGTTCACTGTTTCCTTCTGCGGTCTCCAGGACTCCCTGTATGCAACCTACCGCAGTCGCCAGTACCTGTCTTTCGCTGGTCCGCTTTTGACCTGCTGCACCAGTTCCCTTTTGCTGTCACCTTCTGGTACGTCATCTACGCCAGTCAGCCGACATATTCTTATCTTTATTTTTGTTTTTACATTATCTCTTAAAACTGAACCCTTTGTGTTTGTCATCTCTTCTTTGCCTTTGTGTCGTTTTGTTCATTGCCCGTGTCTATCCTTTAGTTTGCTGGTAGGGTCGATTGTCTTCCCAGACCGTCGACCACCAACCGCAACATATATATATATATATATATATATATATATATATATATATATATATATATATATATATATATATATATATATATATACCGTACTTTGGGATAATTGCGCCGAATCCGGGGGTAATTGTGCTAATAAAAAAGTGCTGTTTATATGCCTGGTTGGTAAAAGAGTACTTTTACCTAGTTGGCGCAATTACCTCGGATTTGGAGCAATTACCCTAAAGTACGGTATATGTTGTTTTTATTTATTTATTTATCTATCTATCTAACTATCATTGCACACACAAACACACACACACACACACGGTATGATAACTAAAACGGCGCAATATTATACAAAATTTAAAACGTAGAATGAACTTACTAATTGCTTAATATTTAAAGGGAACAAAAATGATATTAGAAGAGTTTAAATATATTTTTCTTATATATATATATATATATATATATATATATATATATATATATATTAGAAAAGTTTATTTGGTACAACATTTATATAGTCATCCACATCCAGTACTGTTTCGCTGCATACAGCTCATGAATGCGGCTAGACAGGCAACTACCTCAAGCCAGGATCGAAACCTGACCGCCCGTACGACAGTAAAGCTTTGAACCATTACGGCAATCAGCAGCTGCTGTGCAGGCAGTAAATTAACGATGTTTTGAATACCTATGTTGACGGTGTCCTCGAACTTGCTGATTTTAATACTCGAACTTTTAATCGACCTATATTTTTTATGGACTTTTCATCGACTGTATATATTTTTACTTATCGTCGTATACTGTATATTGTAGTTTTCACTTTTAATTCTCATTTTCACTCCTTCGGACTTTTACTTCAACAACTGATGATTATCCGTGGACGAATCGAAAGCGCTCATGACAGCAATAATTATGGAACTTTTATTAATATTTTTAATTTTGATACAAAAGTATTATACGGAAAATCGAAAAATTAAAAAAAAAAAGGAATAATAAAGTAAAGTGTTTCCGTTTCATTTAATAGTATTTGCTTGAATATATATATATATATATATATATATATATATATATATAATATAAAGCTGAGTGTGTGTATGTGCGTGTGTCTGATCACGGATAGGCTCTATATGGTTGACTATTTAAAAAAACTGATTACATATAATGATAGAAGATGTATCGAAAGACAGGAATGGGTATGTTTGATCTGGCAGAACGGTGGTTCATAAAAATTGTGGAGTCTGCGTTCGCGTCTCCAAAGTATGGAAATAAAAAATGAAAAAAAAAATAAGAATTACAAGGATTTTTGATATATATGTACATAATAATACTTTGATAAATATGTTTCAACTTAAATAGGCATGGTATAATAAAATTGTAGGGTCTGCGTTCGCGTCTGTACTCAATGGAAATATGGCACAAACTTTAATAAAGACTTTTCGTATCTATCTGCGTAAGTATACTTTGATAATTATGTTTCAGTTTGAAAAAATATGGTATAATAAAATTATTGGGTGTTCGTTTGCGGCTGACCTCCATAGAATGTTAATATGTCACACAGTTTAACAATGTTTTTTTTAAAGGGGTGAGGGTCCACAATAACACCTTAACTTTAATCTTAATTCACGTTAGCTTTTATTTATTTTTTGAGTTGAATAATATTGTGTCGAATAAATTTACCTCATAAATTCACGTTCTTATTAAAGTGAACCCCCCCAAAAGTCGGAATTTTAGACAATTCTCGACACAAATGTGGCATAACTCTGTTTTTTTCTTCTCCACTTGCACGCGGCACTCTTTCGAAAATAGATAAATAGATAAATAATAAAAAATAAGAACGTTACTTGTTATCGTATCAAAAGAAGGAAAATATCATGATTACGTTATTACGTGTCTTTTAAAAACATTTACATAACCTTTTTATTTTTATTTATATATCTGTTTAAGTTTTTTTGTCAGTGTTCTAGAAGGAATTCAGTTCATTACAACACTTTCTGCGTGTTCTTTAGATTACAATAGTACAACCCTGAATCCGACGGCGCAATACTAAACTGTTCAATACTGTAAAAATGAAACGAAGCTGTTCTGTTTGAAAAGGGCGTCATTTTCTTCTTATTCATATTTATATCGATTATTTGCTTTAAAAACTACAGTAATTACGTATTTACTTTTTTAATATCCTATTTGCTGTTGTGGATTATTTTACTAAAGTAAGTGAAGCTTCATTATTTTTCAAAACTGTTCTGTTTTTTTTTTTTTACAAAGGCATCACTACATTATCAAGGCCCAGAGGCCACTCAAGGATAAGGGTTAAAGAGTGTACAGTAGAAATTGGTCAATATAGTAATCATTAGTAATGTAAATTTGGTAAATTTAATAACATATGGAACGGCTCATCAAGAACTTATTTACTTTAGACTTGAACACAACCATATTGTAGTCAGCCGGTTTCTTTGTTTTTCGATATTTCGTCGATATTATTTAGTAAGAGTGTTTAACAGAAAAGCCAACAAACGACTACCCGAAAAAATAAATATACAAGAAATAAATGTTACCATAGTCAATAAAAGTTCAGTTCATGTTTTTTTTTAAAATAGTTTTTAATGCTCTTTACTTGAAATAATTTCAAGCGAACCGAAATTAAAAGGAAATTTGAGGCGATAACTACTTAAATGAATTTTTATATAAACTACACATGCCATAATCGAATATTACACAAGCACAAAATAACGGAAAACCTGTTTAAATATGTTTATAAATATTCCTTACGTTGACGGAACTCTCTTAAGTTGTAAACACAGAATGCTCAGGTGCCCCTCCTTCAAATTGAAAATGGGGCTCTCTATTTCAAAGTCGCTGCCATTTTGATATTTTTTAATCGGTTCATGAATTAAAAAAACCAAAAAAAAACATTTTTTACAAACTACTTAAAACTACAAACCAATGAACTTTTTTTACCATAAAAATAACTGTTATTGACTATGGTAACATTTATCTCGTGTATATTTATATTATTATATGTATAACATGTTCTCTTTGTAAGGAAAGATCATATTGTTGGTCACTCTTTGCTACGAATAGAAACAAAGTTGATATAAAAATACATTTTCGCGAAAATTATCTTTACTTTCATCATATTTTGCCTAGGGTAAAATTTTTGAAAATCAAAACCCATCTCTTTACAACCCCCTCCTTTTCATAACCTATCATATATTCCTCAATCACAGTCCATATCCTGTAGGTTGTTTTTGAACCCAGTCAACGACGGGTACTTCTGCTTATATATATATATATATATATATATATATATATATATATATATATATATATATATATATATATATGAGGGAGGGAGGGGAGGGGAGTATCCCAAATATAGCTAAGACTTTTGATAGGGTATGGCAGATGGTCTTCTCACGAAAACAAAACCCTATGGTGTTACTGGACGAATGCTTAGCATAATTAGATCCTTCTTTAACGAGAGAAGAATCCAGATTATCCTTGATGGGCTTACATCCAAAAAATTTGATATAAATGCGGATGTACCGCAGGGATCGATCCTTTCAATTTTATTATTTCTGATATTCATAAATGACTTACCTGATAAAATTGTCTCTGAGATGGATATATTTGCCGATGACACCACGCACTATAGCAGGTACGTGGGGAAAACTAATGAGCACATATCTAAGGTGATGGCCGTAATCCTAGAGGAAGATCTTCAGTCTGTAGTTGAATGGGGTCATAAATGGATGGTAACGTTCAATGCTGCCAAGATAAAGCTAGTTTCCTTTAATAATTACATGAAACCTAATCAACCTCCAACAGCTATTGCTAGAGATATTTACATGTGAGCACGTTGTTCAACCTCTTTGGCTTAACGTTCACAGGAAGCATGAGTTGGAATAGATACATCGAAATCATTGCTAAGAGTGCTGCAAAGAAAGTGGGCTCTCTCTTTCGTGCTAGAAAGTTACTTACGCCTGAAAGTATCCTGTACCTCTACAAAGCCACCGTTCGCCCATGTATGAAGTACTGCTGTCACATTTGGGCGAGTGCATCTGCTACTAGTCTCTCGCTCCTGGACAGGGTTCAAAAGAGAGTCGCCAACCTAATAGGTCCCGAGCTGTCATCTAAACTTCAGCCTCTGTCCCACCAACGAAATGTTGCATCCTTCTGCCTGTTTTACAAGTATTTTAATGGTGGATACTCTGACGAACTACAAGCACTTGTACCCGCTTGACGAAAATACCCTCGACAAACCCGACAAGCAGCGAAGTCCCACCCCTACACAGCATGTAGATGTAAGAGACCCTTTTACTCTATTAGCTTCTTCCCCAGGACGGCATGAATTTGGAATTCTCTTCCGGTTTTCTTCTTTCCCTGACATGCAGAAGTTCAAGAGTAATTTTAACAGACATTTTGCTGCTCAACTCTATACATAGTACTCTTGGAACTTAGATCTCTGATAGTAGCCCCCTACATCAAAGTGGCAATAAGCCTTGCTTGAGATGAAAATGTAATAATAATAATAATAATAATAATAATAATAATATATATATATACATATATATATATGCACTGTGTCAATCGCTTTATTGCAGATTAGTAAAATATCAATATTTCACTAAATATACGTCACAAAAAATTCAGAATTATATCATCAAACGACTTCTTTTAAAGTTAGTTATTTCCAAAAATTTTATTCAAATTCATGCGATATTCAAGAAGTTATGACATTTTTTTCATTATCGAAGAATTTTCACTGTCCATCGCTTTATTGCAGGTTTTTTTAAAATGTTGTTTTAGGACAAAAGTACAATGTCTTGTCTTGCGAACTTTACTTTTTATTATATTTTTCTGTCAAAGAATGATAAACAAAAGCATATCCTTGGTAGGGGCCTCATATAAATTATTTCATTTATTGACATATCCACAATTGTTTTAAAAATAACTTAAAACAACCTTCTGTCCCCTGAGGAAGTAAATTCTTTGATCTTAAAAGGAGTTATGGCTCTAACAACATCAACTATATTCCTTCACAAGTAAATTGCTCTCCTCCCTCATAAACTCCTCTGTTTAATATTGACCAGATATATTGAATGGGGTTGAGAACACGGTGGTCAGGTCATTCCATAGATTAAAGGAAGGATGCAGTCGCCCCAAGCAGAATTGGATGGTACATTGTCCTGTATAAAAATGATCTGTAAGCGACGTGACAATGCTAGCCATGTCAACAAATGATTATCCATACATCCATACACTGCTGATCAAAAATTTAAGACTACTTAAAAAAACTGTTTTTAAGGATAAATTTTAAACTCTTCAAACTTAAGGTTACCAATATTACAATCTAAAATGTTATGGAAACAAAAAGCTACATTCCAAAGATTTATTTTTAAAATTTACATTTTTATTAAATTAGGCTTTTTACACATTATCAAAATTATAAAACCAGAGACAAAAATTCTATTAAATCGTACAAAAAGTGTATGAAAAGTGTATGAAAACATTCCACAATCAAACTTAATAATGAGTTCTACCTTCACTGCTTTTGATGACTTCAAAAATTCTTTGGGACATGATAGAAATAAGGGTTTCCATTAAGGTGCGGAGGATCCTGCTCCAGTTTCTGAAGATGGCTTCATGAAGTTCATTTTTTGTTGAATATTGTTTCAAATTTCGATAAACCACTCTTGTCATCCATCCCCAAACATTTTTAATTGGGTTCAAGTCCGGTGAGCATGCAGGATGTCCCAAAAGCTCGACTCTATTTTCTTGTAGAAAGCTCAAGGTCCGTCTTGCAGTGTGGATTGCAGCGTTATCCTTTTGGAATAACCATCCATCCCCACCCAAACGATGACCCTCCATCATCAAAGAGTCTTTTTGCAGCATGCTAACGTAACCAGCTGTTGTCTGACGATCCTGCGGAACCTGTAGCTCCATCGTCCCTCTGTAAGAAAAGACACCTCATACCATTACGGACCCTCCACCACTATGACGTGGGGAAGAAATTTCAAGGGGCGTGTTTTCGCTGGAAGATATCAGGACAATCTGAATTGATTTTTTTCTCATCAGAAAACAGGACTTTCTTCCACTTCTCAATGTCTAAGGTTTGTTATTCACGACCAAATCTTAAGCGGTCCACTTTGTGTCGTGGAAGCAATCGAAGATTTTTTTTACGCTTTTTTATTTACCGTTCCTTTTTGTTGTAAGTGTCGCATGGTGGTTATTGGACTGCAATCAGCATCTGTAACCGCCTTAATTTTACTAGAAGAAAGTCCTCTGTCATTCATAACAAACCGCCTGATACTCCTACTCCATGCAGAAGAGATTTGGGGAGGCCTAACAAAGGATTCTGCTTATCCATAATTCTCAGTATTCTGTAAGAAAAGGCACCCCATCCATAACAACCAATCTGCTTCTCCTACTACATGCCTACCAAGGAATTTTATTTTTCCATAATTCTCAGTATTCTTTAGAAAGTTGCAAATAACAGTTTTATTGCGATGTTCCTTAGCTGCTATCGCTCACTGTGACAAACCTTGCTTATGGAATCCAAGAATTCGAGAGCGCTCAACTTCGGTTAGTTTTTTTGTTTTAGGCATGGTAACACCTTTACACAGTGATTGATAATCTCTAACTGAACTAAAAACATTAGAATTACCAGAACGCTAATAATTTATACCCTCGATCTTATAATTTTCATCATGTCTAAAAAACATAATAAAAATGCAAATTTTTCAATAACATTTTTGGAATGTACCTTTTTGTTTCCATAACCTTTTAGATTGTAGTATTAGTAACCTTAATTCGGAAGAGTTTTAAATCTATCCTTAAAAAAAAGGTTTCTTTCTAAAAAATGTTAAGTGGTCTTAAATCTTTGATCAACAGTGTATATATATATATATATATATATATATATATATATGATTACTGCATCTTTTCAGATGATCGCCGTCACATTGAGTTCTCCCAATCTTGTCATCCATTCCATCTCAGATGACTCTGCACTTCCGCCGCAGATTTGCACATCTTGAAGCAGATGTGACATACAAATTGAGCAATTTCCATCGAGTTGGTTTCCTTTGAAGGTTGAAGAGTATTCCTATGAACAATCACATGTCTTCTCAAACCAGCAGTGGACTTTCAAACTTTGCTGCATGTAAAACAGATCGTTTGGTTCGGACTAATAGGTGCAAAGTTTCCCTGAACAGTAGTTTTGTGCGACTTAAGGTGGTTGACGTAGCCAGCTTTTGAAAAACGCACTCGTTCACAAGTGTCGCATTTCCAGCTCCGTGTGTCATGGTTAAGACCATCAATTAAACCTTTGCAAATATCTAGCTTCGGATTGTTTTCTTTTCTCTAGAGAATCACAACTTTCACGTACAAGCTTTCGCCTGTTTGGCCTTTGCAGAGTAAATTCTTCCTATGAGTCGATGTCTATTTGTAAGACTTTCAAATTAATCTTTGTAGAGTCCCCGAACCTATTCTTAGGCTTGTGTTGGGGGTGCTTGCCATTTTCCAGCTCTACGTAAAAAAAAATTGTGTTGGCAGTCTACAAATCTTTCATTCGAAGCAAGAGCCCGCCCAAGGTATGTGAGATCTGATTACAAGGGTCTCAATACTGGAACAACATGCTCTCTCAAGGACTTCAGTATCGGGTATTTGTGCTTGCCACTTGATATTTAAGATACGTCTCAAGCATTTTTGGTGAAATCGTTCAAGCTATTTAATGTGCCTCCGATGAATTCAACAGTGTGGTTAGCACACAGGTCTTGTAAACACAGATCTTAGTTCTATCTGTGATGCCACGATAAGACCACACTCTCTTCTCCAACCTCCTAAAAGTTAAAGATGCCCTCCGAATTCGCTTATGGATTTCAGTGTCGAGACAGCCATCCATCGACAGAGAACTACCAAGGAGCACAAATGAATCAACTACAACCAGTCTAGCACCACAGACCATTATATATATATATATATATATATATATATATATATATATATATACGTATTATTTTTCTATTAGTAATTTTAGCTTATATATATATATATATATAATTTAAAGGAGATTAGAACAATAGTCTAAAGAGCTGAGTGTATTTTAATGTAACAGTGAAATTACTAGTTAATTAAAATACAGGAAATAGAAAGTGCTCATTGTAATTTAGATATATAATAAGCTCGATAGTTAAATGTCCTAGAGCTAATTCAATATTAAGTAATGTGATTTATAATTTAAAATTTAAAAATTTAAAAAAATTTTAAAATTTAAAAATCAAATTTAAATTAAATTAAAAATCAGTTTCATGTTGTTCCTTCTTATGAAACTGATTTTTAATTTAATTAAAATTTGATTTTTAAATTTAAAATTTTTAAAAAATTTTTAAATTATGAATCACATTACTTAATATATATATTATATAAATATATATTATATATATATATATTAAGTAATGTGATTTATATATATATATATATGTATATATATACACATATATATATGTATATATATAGTGTGTGTGCGTATATATATATATATATATATATATATATATATATACATATACACGGGCGTGTAAAAAGTAATGCCCATGATCCACTTCCCCTCGCAGTAGAGCAACAAAACTTGCCACAGTTATTAGTCTTTCTGTACATAAAAACCACCCAGAGTTATGCATTTCTCCCATCGTTTGATGCAGCTCTGGAGACCGTTTTTCCAGAACGCCCCAGATTGGTCCTCCAACTACGATGTGACTTCAGAAATCAGGGCTGTATCATCTGGGAAACTGGAAAATGCTTTTTTTTCCAAAAAAAAAACTTCATGGTTGGGAAGAGGTGAAAGTCAGAGGGTGCAAGGTCAGGAAAGTAGAGAGGATGGGGGAGGATTTAATAACAATACGCTAGTGCTTCTGATCTGGGGACATGCAAGTTGTGGACCGGGGCGTTGTCCTGAATGAGGTGGGTAGCTTTGCTGATCTTTGCCCGCCTCTTGATTTTGATAGCTTCCCTTAATTTCCTCAAAAGTGAAGCATAATAGGCTCCAATAATTGTGGTATCCTATGCCAGGAAATCTGTCATATGTACTCCGTCCTGGTCCCAGAATTTGAGCATGACCTTGCTAGCGGAGGGCTGCGCTCTTGCTTTCTTTGGAGGTGGTGAGTCCAAGTGTTTCCACTGCATTGACTGGGCTTTGGTCTCTCGATCATAGTGATGGACCTAGGTTTAATCCTGTGTGATCAGTTTTTTGAAAATCTTGGACTCATCTTCTTGGCAGATACCCAAATTCATCCTTAAGCACTCGATGCGTTCTAGCTTCTGGAATGGTGTGAGCAACCTGGGAATCCATCTGGCAGACGCCTTATGAATGATAGTTTCCACAAACCCTGTACTAATCTTGACATCTTGGGCTATTTGGCGAATAGTAATGCGCCGATCTTCCAAAATAGCAGCCTCAACTTGACGGACAGATGCCTCATCAATGGCAGAAGGGGAGCGACTAAGTCTGGGAGCTGTTTCCACAGACTTCCGGCCATGTTTGAATTCACGATGCCAGTGTTTTACAAGGTCATATGATGGGGAATTATCACCATTAGTTTCTTTCATTTCATCAAAAGTCTCCTGTGGTGTGCGTCCTTTCAAATACAAAAACCGGATCACTGCTCGACATCCAACAGGCTCCATTTCACACCTGACTCAGTTCAAACACCTGTAAAACAGAAACCACAATTAGTTCAGAGCTGTAATTTGCCACAGAAACCGTAGAGATATAAATCATTACACATGCAAAATTTCAGCTAGATCAGACAACTGGAAGTGGATCAGGGGCATTACTTATTGCACGCCCTTCGTATATATATATATGTGTGTGTGTACGTATTATTTTTGTATTAGTAATTTTAGCTTGTATATATATATCAGTGTGTTACTTATTGTAAACAAATAAACGTTACAATGGTCAGTTACTCTTAAAATTACAAGCTATGCAAGAATTTCTCGACGAGGGAATTTAAACAAAAGGTGGACTAACGATACACTTATCAAGCATTTATCTATGCTCTTCATGCAGAAAAAATCAACGAAGCAAGAGATTGCCGATAGAGTAGACAATAAAAGAAATATATGAACTCCAAAATATCACACAGCTGCAAGCAAAATATCGTTCGTTCAATGACACGTTTCAATGAATCCTTGAAAATGCCAGCGACCGTTGGATCATTGCTCTGCAAAAAAGCTATACAGTCCTGATAAACTAGCAGGCTAGAGTTGCCCGGTCGCTTAAATATATTGTAATTCATGCAGATTAATATATATATAATTATCTGTCGATTATAATATGAAACCTAATATATATAATAGTGAGATCAAACTACGCACACACACATACACACACACACACACACACACACACACACATATATATATGTATCAAAATGGTAATTAGTAAAAACCTGAAGAAAGTGCTCAATACTATTGCAGAGCAAATATATGTTTTATTTTTTATTACCGATTTATCTGCTTAGTTACACATGATTCGGTTACCGGACCGTATTCACGATTCAGTAACTTCATCAGACATTACAGAAACCTTATGTTTCTGTAATGAAGATACCGGATCATTACTACGATTCGGTAACCGAAACATGTGTAACCAAGCAGATAAATCGGTAATAAAAAATAAAACACGTATATATATATATATATATATATATATATATATATATATATATATATATATATATATATATATATATTTAAATAAGGGGGTGGTCATCAACAATGTGTATTTTTAACATTATTTTATTATTTCGTGTTTTGGTTTTTCATTGAGAATTATGTTTAGATCATTGTAATAATGTTTTTAAATCATTAAAATTATTTGTAACGCCTTTCAGACGTTCTGTGAAGCGCCCTCTTCAGTAAGTACTAAAAATGATTAGAATATAACAAAGACGTGTTACAAATGAAAAGCACATTTTCGTAGTTCATTTGAAATGTTCCAAGAGGTGGAAACATGTGTACACGATTCTACTTTTCATTCGAAAATATTCTTTTCATTTTTAACACGTCTTAATGAAAAGTAGACTCGTTTTTAACACGTCTTGAATACATTCTAATCATTTTACATACTTTCAGAAGAGGACGCTTAACAAAACGTCTGAAACGCGTTAAAAACAATTTCAATAATTTAAAAACATTATTACAATGATCTAATAATGTTAAAAATGCACATTGTTGGTAACCACCCTCTTATTTAAATATATATATATATATATATATATATATATATATATGGAAATATTTTTGGTTCTTCGAGAAAAGGGGGGTAGGCCTGTAAATTCAGCCTTGTCCGTTCGTCCGTTCGTCCGTTCGCATTTTTCTAAATAACTACGACTTTTTAACAAATTTTGCGTAAACATTAAATATGATATGAGTAAAAAAGTAACAGAACTGATTTTCCGGGAAAACTCCGGCTGCCCCCCCCCCCACAATTCTGGTCATGTCTTTCGGGTTAAAATGGCTAAAATTGACACTTTTGTACTTATTAAAAAAATTGATGCCTTGGTTTTTATAAATCTTTCTGAAAAGTTGTAACTAACTGTCTTCTATATATTTTTGTTTGTCTATACTGCACAATAACTCTTGGGTGTGCCCCTATGGGCTCTTTTAGGACTAATAAAAACGCTCCATTTTTGGAACTATTTTACCATATTTGTCCAAAAATTTTTGTCTATGTCTATTTTGCAGTTTTGCATGGTACTGAAACTCAAATTTAAATATGTTAAGGTCTTTTTTACATAGGCGTCACCACTTATCAAAGCCCCGAGGCCACTCGAGGATAAAGTGTACAGTAATCAATGGGACAATATCGTCGTAGTCGTTTTAAATCGAAAATTTGATAGATTGGATTACTTAAGGGAGTGATTCATCAAGAATTTGCTTATGTTGGACTTGAAGAAAACCAAGTTGTAGTCAGCTGGGAAGCAGGCAAACGGAACAGAGTTCCACAGGCATGCAGTTCTAAGAAAGAAGCATTGTTTGTGGAATCTGCGTTTTGATTTAGGCACAGTTAAAGAGTGGGGGAAAGTTATTGATAGTAGTTTCAGCTAGACGGGTGTTTTTTTTTTTTTTAAGATTTGCGAGAGGTGACAAAGATTAGAGCTCTGACGAGCACTTGCCGAGACATATCGATAAAACTTGGGGACTTTTGGGGATAAATGGCGAGGCAAATGATGAACGTTGTCATTTCTGTTTTTGCATGATGTTAAGGCCTAAAACTGCATCGTTTGTTTATTTTCATCAGGATTTGACGTACCCTGGCACTTTTGGGGTTAAATGGGGTCGGGAGAGAAATGCTGAACTTAGTCATTTACGGGGGGGGGGTCATGCTTTCTTCGCTTTTTTCAACTATATTTCATTTTTTATATACTAATCCTTAATTTATGAAGCTCAATTATAGAGCATATACTAAAACAAATGATAAAAATCTATATTCGGAATTTCATTATGTTGACCGTCTTACAATTTATTCCTTTAATTACGTTAAGATTTACAATTCTTGATATTAACTGTTTTGTAGCCCAAGATCATTCATTTAATCATATATCAATCTATGAATCTATCCTGCCCTTAACTCATCATCAGCTCCCAATTTTCGGATATTGCCATCATGCTCAAATACATTTCATTTTCTTTTGCTAAATTGCTATTTTTTCTGATGAGTTAAGGGCAAAATAGATTCCTTACAGGTTTTTGAATGCAAGCGAAACCATTACGGTGAAGAAGTACTGTCAATAAATGGATAAAATGCATCAGAAACTTCGACAACAACACCCAGTATTAGTCAACAGAAAGGCCCAATTCTCCACTACCACAATGTTCTAATGCACATTGCTAAACCGCCCCGGCCATACTCTTCAGACCTCCCGTCTTCCGACTACCATTTTTTCAAGCATCTTGAAAACTTTCTGTGTGAGAAATGCTTCTAAAACCTAAGCGATAACAAAAACCATTTCACCGACTTCATCGCCACCAGAACACAAAAACTGTAAGTTACTTGCAAAAATACAGTTTTTGCATTGGCAAAAGTGTGTTAATTCTAATGGTGCTTATTTCGATCAATAAATATTTGTTTGAGTCGAGATATGTTCATCCGAATGTAATAGTTGAAAACCACAAGAACCATCTTGTCAGCCTGATATCATCCAAAAAAGAGTGGCATAACATAGAGCTGAAATATACCTTTTCTTTGTAAGCAAAAAGAAAATCTTTCAGGACTTAATGTAGTTTCTATTTGATTCTTTCCGTGATTAATTCTTTTCACTTTGCCTTTTTTTTTTGCCTCCCGCCATATTTTCATTTCATATAATATTTTTTACTCGAAATGATACCTAGATTTAACTTTGTTGAGCGAGGTTCAAAAGCGGATAGCTGGCTACTTTATGCTTTATTTTTTAATTCATTACGATAACACTAGTGGGTGGTGGGGCGCCCGGCTTTGCACGGGCATAAAATACGCTTAAATATGATATTTTAATTTGTCTAAATGGTGTATATATTATTAATGAATCCTGATCTCATAAGTAAAAAGGAAGTATTTAGGTGCCATCAGCTAGAATCGAAACCGAAATTGTAGCATTCAAAGTGGAGAGATAGATATATAGATAGATAGATAGAGAGAGAGAGAGGAAGAGAAAGAGAGAGAGTGAGAGAGAGGGGATAGAGATCAGGTACATACACACACATACACAAACATACACACATACACACATACACACACAATACACGCACATACACACATACACACATACATACACGCACATACACGCAATATACACACGTACACACATATACACACACATACACACAAATATACACACACATACACACCAATACACACACATACACACACATACACACATGCACACATACACACATAAACACACAATACACACACATACACACAATACACACATACACAAACATAAAACACACATACACATACAGAAATGTATAAAATATGTTGTACTTACCCCATCCAAGCAAGTAGTATAGGAAATAGTTTGGGTTCCCGGAAAATACTGAAACAACAATCATGTTGTGTAGGTAGAAGCCTTCGATAAACATCCACATAAAGCAGACGGTCTTCGTATATTCGAGAAGACTGTAAATTGCCTTGCATAAAGATGGCTGCAATGGAGAAATAAAAGTATTACAATTTTTCGTGTATCATCAAAACACGTACAGCACGTGATTTCGAACACATAATAACATTCAAATAAGGATCCATTCACTACAAATAGAACTAATCTATCTAATGTAAAAAAAATACAACCAATCGATATTTCATTATTTTTCTTTTTATATAGTACTTTAAATATATTTTTTATATTTCTTTTATATAGTTATTTAAAACAAATAATGTATTTCGCAGTAGTTTCTTTAAAATAATACTTATACCAGCTTGGAAATATTCGTTTGTAATCAAGAGAACCCCATCTTATTTGTGCATTATTATTAATCATAAAATTGTGCATGTTATATTTAGTTCGTTAGAATTAGTCAATGAAATATTAAAATTATTTTTGTATACTAAGAAAAATATATTGCTATGCTTGATGATAATGAAAACTGCTTATTTTATAAAATTATTATAATAAAGAGACAACCTTACGTAATATAACAAATGCTTGATAACAAACGAAAGAATTTGACCATTTAAATCATTATATATATATATATATATATATATATATGTATATATATAGTGAATAAATGACAAAAGAAAATATTTCAAAATTTATGATGTTGACCAGC
>NC_136520.1:9638975-9651475 GCF_053919585.1 Euprymna scolopes | reverse complement strand
ATAGAACATTCCGCGTTTCATTCTCTTGACAATTCGTCCGCCTGACGAATACTTACGAGAATGAAACGCGGAATATTCTATGTAGTTCCACTGCCATATATAGTTTCATAACTTACTACATATATATATATATATATATATATATATATATATATATATATATAGACATATAATTTTAAATTAACAACTCTATATTTTATTTACTTGCAGATCTGGCAACTATCGTTTATTTTAAGTTCAGCCTGAATTGGCAATTCGTCACGAATAGACTGACATCAGGACAGCATTTGCAAATTGGGCAAATTTAGGTTGAAAATGATTTTGAAACATTTAATGAACGAATAGCTTCAGGAAAAGTTCCTCAAAACTCGCCAACTCGTTTGTGCGACTTAATCTTATTAGATTATTATCTTTGCGAGTATGTAAAGACCGACGTCTACACCGATAAGTCGTACACAATAGACCGTGTGGAATCTAACATTACCCTTATTTAATTATTTAATGCGTAAACTTTGTGAACATTAGACATCTAGAACACGTCATATACGCACGAACAACGGAAGTCATATGCCCGAACTTGTATGAAACTATAAATGCGAACAATTTCTCTTTACAATAAACATCATATTTGTTGATAAAAGTATTTCACGTAATTTATTTGAATATTTAATCCGCTGCCTCTAATGATGGTATTTATGGTATTTATTTGCTCCCCCACTGAGCAAATTAGGCACAAGGCCGTTTTTAATGTGAGGTAAAAACCAGCTCCCCTAAAAGTAGGCAAAAAGGGGGCACTCTGGTTACCAAAAATAATAATTGTCCCAGTATAGAGGGTTTCCCCTCCATTGACTGGTACAAATTATCTTAAGTGCAGTATCTGCCGGAACAGATACTACACAAGTGAGATTTGATGCCCAGGCCAAGAAGCCTAGGCTGGGGACCCATTATATATATATATATATATATATATATATATATATATATATATATATATATATTTAAGGGGGATTAGAACAACAGTCCAAAGAGCGGAGTACATTGTAATTTATTAGTAAATTCATTATTGCAATTAAAATAAAATAAAAGAAAGCATGCTCGTTGTAATGTAGATATATAATAAGCTCAATAAGCATATATATCCTAGAGCTATTTTAATTAATATCAATAAATTATATGATCGTTTCGAAAACGATGTTTTTATTGAGATAGACAAGTCTTGGACAATAATTTATTCAATTAAAAATAAATCTATTGCCCAAGAGTCTATCTCTATAAAAACATCGTTTCACACACGATCGTACAATTTATTGATTTTGTTTGTTCTTCCTTGTGAAACCGATTTTTAATTTTTAATTTTAATAATAAATTATCAATCATCTTACACAATATATATATATACATATACATATACATATACATATATATATATATTTATATAAATCTGTTGGTCTGTGTGTGTATATGTGAAAGGACTGTATTTGTATGCATTTTGTCACTTCCTACACTGATAATTGCGTAAGCATGAATACCTACTTTATGTATGCTTAAATAATAATTTTTAATTATTTAGAAGTATATCCTGCTTAACTTCGGTATTCAGCACTTTTGTATTAACCTCGTTATTCTTAACTGGTTACCTTACCTCTGGAAAATAACAAACCACAATTATACATATGCATATATATATATGTATATATATATGTATATATATACATATATATACATATATATGATTACTTCATTTAATCACTTAAATTAATATAGGAAGATATAATTTTATGCGTAAATTTTCAGTATTTACTTCAACAGTGCTCAGTACACAGGTAGAGCTAGGTATACTATATATATATATATATATATATATATATATATATATATATATATATATATGTATATATATAGTAAGTTATGAAAATATATATGCCAATTAAGCTACACAGAATATTCCGCGATTTATTCTCGTGAGAAATCGTCAGGAGAATAAAACGCAGAATATTCTCACGAGAATAAAACGTGGATATTCTATATTCTGTGTAGCTTAATTGCTATATATATTTTTATAATCTACTATATATATTTATATATATATATATATAAATCTGTGTGTCTGTGTGTGTGTATGTGTGAAAGGACTGTATTTGTATGTATATTGTGAGATCGGTATGTGTAGTAAATAATAGTGAGTATATTAAAGGAACTTAAGGAATTTCTTATTATACATTATACATAGTGTGTATACAGGATGTTATACGCGTAAAATTCCCAAACTCATTATTGTGGGGGACAAATCACCCTCATTTGAGAAGAAAGTGGAATCAGAGACTAAACGGAGACATTAATACCATGTTTAACCGCATACTAGGAAGACGTTCCTCTCACAACTTTAGTTGCTCCTGTATTATTTATGATAAACACACATTATATTTTACTAGCAGAAGTATCCGTCGTTGACTGGGTATAAAAATAGTCTACAGAAAATGGAATGTGGTAGATGAAAGTATGATAGATTATGAAAAAAGGGGGTTGTAAAGAGATAGGCTTTGGTACTCAAAAATTTTACCCTTAGCAAAATATGATGAAAGTAAAGATAATTTTTGCGAAAATATATTTTTTTATATCAACTTTGTTTCCATTCGTAGCCAAGAGTGACCAACAATATGATGTTTCCTTACAAAGAGAAAATGTTATACATATAATATTATGAATATAGACGAAATAAATGTTACCATAGTCAATAAAAGTTACTTTTATTGTAGAAAAGTTCATTGGTTTGCATTTTTAAGTAGTTTTAAAAAAGTCAGAACTTCAGACAATTCTCGACACAAATTTTGCACAACTCTGTTTTTTTCCTTCTCCACTTGCACGAGGTACTCTTTCGAAAATAGATAAATAGATAAATAATAAAAAATAAGAACATTACTTGTTATCGTGTCAAAAGAAGGAATAAATCCTGCTCACGTGATTACGTGTCTCTTTAAAAATATTTATATAACCTTTTTATTTTTATTTATATATCTGTTTAAACTATTTTTTGTCAGTGTACAAGAAGGAATTCAGTTGATTATAACCCTTTCTGCATGTTTTTTACATTACAATAGTACAACCCTGAATCCGACGGTGCAATACTACACCGTTCAATACTGTAAAACTGAAAGGAAGCTGTTCTGCTTGAAAAGGGCGAAATTTTCTTCTTATTTATATTCATATCGATTCTTTGCTTTAAAAAACTAAAGTAATTACCTGTTTACTTTTTTAATATCCCATTTTGCTGTTTCGGATTATTTTACTAAAGTAATTAAAGCTTTATTATTTTTCAAAACTGTATTTGTTTCTTTGTTTTTCGATATTTCGTCGATATTATTTAGTAAGAGTGTTTAGCAGAAAATCAAACAAACGACTACCCGAAAAAATAAATATACAAGAAATAAATGTTACCATAGTCAATAAAAGTTCAGTTCATGTTTTTTTTTTGAAATAGTTTTTAATGCTCTTTACTTGAAATAATTTCAGCGAACCGAAATTAAAAGGAAATTTGAGGCGATAATAACTTAAATTAATTTTTTTATATAAACTACACATGCCATAATCGATTATTCCTCAAGCACAAAATAACGGAAAACATTAAAATATGTTTATAAATATTCCTTACGTTGACGGAACTCTCTTAAGTTGTAAACACAGAATGCTCAGGTGCCCCTCCCTAAAATTGAAAATGGGGCTCTCTATTTCAAAGTCGCTGCCATTTTGATATATTTTTAATCGGTTCATGAATTAAAAAAAACAAAAAAACATTTTTTACAAACTACTTAAAACTACAAACCAATGAACTTTTTTACCATAAAAGTAACTGTTATTGACTATGGTAACATTTATCTCGTGTATATTTATATTATTATATGTATAACATGTTCTCTTTGTAAGGAAACATCATATTGTTGGTCACTCTTGGCTACGAATTGAAACTAAGTTGATATAAAAAATATATTTTCGCGAAAATTATCTTTACTTTCATTATATTTTGCTTAGGAAAAAATTTTTGAGTATCAAAACCTATCTCTTTACAACCCCCTCCTTTTCATAACCTATCATACTTTTATCAATCACAGCCCATTTTCTGTAGGCTGTTTTTGAACCCAGTCAACGACGAGTACTTCTGCTTGTGTATATATATATATATATATATATATATATATATATATATATATATATATATATATAATTTAAAGGAGATTAGAACAATAGTCTAAAGAGCTGAGTGTATTTTAATGTAACAGTGAAATTACTAGTTTAATTAAAATACAGGAAATAGAAAGTGCTCGTTGTAATTTAGATATATAATAAGCTCGATAGTTAAATGTCCTAGAGCTAAAACAATATTAAGTAATGTGATTGATAATTTAAAATTTAAAAATCAAATTATCATTAAATTAAAAATCCGTTTCACAGGAAACGGATTTTTAATTTAATTATAATTTGATTTTTAAATTTTAAATTATCAATCACATTACTTAATATATATATATATATATATATATATATATATATATATATATATATATATATATATACATAAGGGAGGGAGAGGAGTAGCCCAAATATAGCTAAGACTTTTTTACAGGGTGTGGCAGATGGTCTTCTCACGAAAACAAAACCCTATGGTGTTACTGGACGAATGCTTAGCATAATTACATCCTTCTTTAATGAGAGAAGAATCCAGATTATCCTTGATGGGCTTACATCCAAACAATTTGATATAAATGTGGATGTACCGCAGGGATCGATCCTTGCAGTTTTATTATTTCTGATATTCATAAATGACTTACCTGATAAAATTGTCTCTGAGATGGATATATTTGCCGATGACACCACGCACTATAGCAGGCACGTGGGGAAAACTAATAAGCACATATCTAAGGTGATGGCCGTAACCCTAGAGGAAGATCTTCAGTCTGTAGTTGAATGGGGTCATAAATGGATGGTAACTTTCAATGCTGCCAAGACAAAGCTAGTTTCCTTTAATAATTACATGAAACCTTTCCGACCACCAATAGCTATGACTATAGATATATTACCTGAATTGAAAACAGGGCTCTCCATTTCAAAGTCGTTGCCATTTTGATTTTTTTAAACCGGTTCGTGAATTAAAAAAAAAATTTTTTTTTTTACAATCTACTTAAAAATACAAACCAGTTAATTTTTCTACCATAAAAGTAACTTTTATTGACTATGTTAACATTTATTTCTTGTATATTTATATTATTATATACATAACATTTTCTCATCATATTTTGCTTAGGTTAAAATTTTTGAGTATCAAAACCTATCTCTTTACAAACCCCCTCCTTTTAATAACGTATCATACTTTCATCAATCACAGTCCCTTTTCTGTAGGCTGATTTTATACCCAGTCTACTTCTGCTAGTATATATATATATATATATATATATATATATATATATATATATATATATATACATATATATATATATAAAGTAATGTGATTGATAATTTAAAATTTAAAAATCAAATTATAATTAAATTAAAAATCCGTTTCATGAGAAGGAACAACAACAAGATCAATTATCTGATAATTGATTTTGTTGTTGTTCCTTCTTATGAAACGGATTTTTCATTTAATTATAATTTGATTTTTAAATTTTAAATTATCAATCACATTACTTAATATTGAATTAGCTCTAGGATATTTACCTATCGAGCTTATTATATATCTAAATTACAACGAGCACTTTCTCTTTCCTGTATTTTAATTAAACTAGTAATTTCACTGTTACATTGAAATACACTCAGCTCTTTAGACTATTGTTCTAATCTCCTTTAAATATATATATATATATATATATATATATATATATATATATATATAAAATAAAAGTTACAATAAGTTTACTAAGGTAATCAAAATGGTAAACTTAAAAGATATTATAAATATTAATGAGTTAATATTTACAAGTAAAATAAACTCAGCCAGATGTAAAAAGCTCAATAAAACCGAAAAGGAAATAGAGCTTATAATTGGATTTTACCATTTTTGGATTTTTACCCTTCACCGGACTATCCATTCATGTGAAATCTTTTATTATTTTTGTTTTGCCTCCTGTTCCCCTTACCTCACCCTTTTTTTTAACCAAGTAAGACCTTTGACTTAATTGTAGTTTCATTAAATACTTTTATATGCAAAATCCGATCCTGCATTTTGCTAATTCCTGCCCTCTGATGAGAAGGAGAGTATTTCTTCGAAACTCCGCGGATTAAGGACTATCCACTTATCTTGTGCTTCCTTTTTTAAAATTAAATATGTTTTTAACTCTTTTTAAAGATGTCTTTTAACATATTTTATTAATCATTTGTTCATATATACATATATATATATATATATATATATATATATATATATATATATATATATATATATATATAAAATCGTTGATCAATTATTATGAAAACACAGTAAGGTCATATTTATCCCAAGAAAAATATAAAGCAAGTCGAAATCCGAGTTCATTTTAATGAGCAAAGAAGGGAATTGAAACAAGGATTTACATAGCGAGTAATTCTTATCTCATAGAACGTCAGAGAATAAAAATAACATTCTACTGGCGTGAAATAATCTTAATATATATAAGTATTATTTTGCTGTAAGAGGCATTTTCAATAAAAATAAAAGTTCCATCAACCAATGAAATTGTGCTCGTCACCAAAATAAAAATAGACATACACACGGGTCTATATATCTATCTATTTATATAATAAAATTAAATACGCATCAAGTGCGCTTGAAAGCCAAATACAACGTAATATTAAGAAGATAAACACATATTTAACTTATATTAATTTATTTTTATTTCGGACTATTAGTCTCATCTTTATTAGTTGTTGTTTTTCATTTTTTTATTGGATTGTTTATTCACAACGTTTCGGCCAACTAATTCCTCTGGCCTTCGTCAGGTGGTAACCGCGACGGATAGGAACTTCGAATCTCCTAACTACATTCTCAGCCATCACTGCCATCCGTAGTTGTTGTCTCACCAGATTTTTGGCCAATTAACCTCTGGCACGCTTTGGGTGGGATTGAAACCGCTATCTTCAGACAATGCTCATCTGGAACCGTAGAGATTCAACGTCTCTATCAACTGCGCCACGGGCCCCGAAGGGCGATCAAGGTTGGATTATTTGATCTTATAAATCCATATTAAATAAATTAATATATATAATGCTCATCTCAAAAATGAATTCCAATTAAGGAATAATATATATATACATATTTAACTTGTTTGAAATTTACTAATAATATATTTCGGAGGTATACTCCATCTTCAGCGTGTTGTTTCTTTTTTTTCTATTCTTTTCTTTCTTTGTCATGGTGTAAATTTGGGGAAAAAAGTTTGTAAAGAGCCGTGCGTTGTTTATAGCGGTTGTATTTTGAAATGTTTGAACTGTGCGTAGGCAACGCGGAGATAACGACTAAAATTTGATTTATATATATATATATGTGTGTGTATATATATATTTATATATATATATATATGTGTGTGTGTGTGATGAAAAGAAAATAGCTTACAATTTTTGTGATGACTGTTAAGTGCCCGTCAACAAGGCCGTAGGGCGTGTCGGCCTTTGAGATCCATTGGTCAACATAAAGGATGAGTCGTATTATAACTTGAATGATCATGGCGTAGAACAGGTTCTTGTGGATTCTTGTGCGATGACATTTCAAACTTCTGAAACAACGACACAAAAAATAAATAAATAACATCATTTCAAAACAAATAAATAAATAACATAATTTCAAAACAAAGGAAGAAAAGAAAGACAACAAGACAACTCGGCTTGTTGTATAACAAAAACAAGATAATTATTCAGTGGCAGTTACAAATTTTGACCGTTTCTGATTCCAGATATAAATACTCGGGGACGGTGGCTTTTGTTAATAAAGTCGGGGTGACCAACCCTAAGTCTGAGGAGCCTGTCTCTTCATAGTGTGGACTCGGTGGTTTTAAGCAGAGTGATACCCAAAGGAAATGTGCTATCTCTCTAAGGTCTGTGTCTCCCGGCAGTCGTGCAGAGGTGTCCTTGAGGCTATTGTTGCCATTCATTATATTCAGAACCAGCTAGGTTTGAACTTTTGCTTATTGGTTCATTTTGTTTTGCTATTTACCAGCCCATTTAACTGTAAAAAAAGAATAAATATATAACATGTTTATTTCGACGATGATAAATGCTCTGGCGGCCATTTGCACGAACTGTAAGACGCACGTCGGAACCAGAATAACATAATTCATAATGTGCACGTGAATTTTACTGTTTTAAAGCAAATAAAATCGATGTCTTTAACTGTTCGTTCTACTAAATAGACTATAAACAGGGACGTGTGCACATGCAGAGCAAGAACGTACGAGAATACGGTCCTGGATATGACCTTAAACTATATCCAGTGGTGAGGCCCCAGCTTTTGGGCTTTGGGGAGTGAGGAGCCACCCCTTAATTACCATTGCTCCCAGGTCAACTCTGACCCAGAGTGGTAGTACCTGTTAGGGTCCCAACTATGGGTTAAATAGAAACCGACGTGAAAACAACAAATATATTCTATTAAAAGTTTTTTCTTCAAAATCTTTGGATTCGGCATTAAATAACCCGAAAAGGGTTGCTATGCCGTAAAACAAAAACAATCAACCAACCAACGTTCGAGAATACGTTCGAAACGATGTTCGAGAAGACGGAAGTCAGACAGAAGTACCACGATTGTAACGTAGCCGTTACACTCGAACTGTGTCATTTCATTTCAACCACGCGGACCAGCACGTTGTCTTAAACGTCGCAAAGGAAAAAACAAAAGTACATAGAAAGGAAATAAAAATCTGACTAGGCATTTTTAAAATGCATTCATTCGTCACATTCAATGCTGCCAAGGCTAAGATTGTTTCCTTCAATAACTACAAGAAACCTTCTCTACCACCAATAGCAATGGCCAAGAACACATTGCCTGAAAGTACTTCTTTTAAACTCCTCGGCCTAACGTTTAAAGGGAACATGAACTGGAATAGATACATTGAGAGCATTGCCAAGGCTGTTGCGAAGAAGGTGGGCTCTCTCTACCGTGCTAGAAAATTACTTACGCCTGAAAGTATCTCTATAAGGCTACCATTCACCTAT
The DNA here is from genome assembly GCF_053919585.1 of Euprymna scolopes. Lineage (NCBI taxonomy): Eukaryota > Metazoa > Mollusca > Cephalopoda > Sepiida > Sepiolidae > Euprymna > Euprymna scolopes. The sequence goes on along the minus strand of NC_136520.1, from coordinate 9,642,304 downwards.
GTATGGAGTACTGTTGTCACATTTGGGCTGGTGCATCTGCTGGTTGTCTCTCACTCCTGGACAGGGTTCAAAAGAGAGTCTGATAGAGAGAACTGATAGGTTCTGAACTGTCATCTAGGCTTCAGCCTCTGTTCCCTCGACGAAATGTTACATCCCTCTGCCTGTTCTACAAATACTTTAATGGTGAACTGAATGCACTTGTACATCCTCGACATGACTAGCCCCGACAAACACGACAAGCAACTAAGTCCCACCCCTTTACAGTAAAGATCTCTAGGTGAAAGAAAGTCTTTTACTCTTTTAGTCTTTGGAACTCCCTTCTGCGATTCTGCTTTCCCATCTGTACTGATATGCAGAAGTTCAAGTGTAATGTGAACAAACATTTTGCTACTCATCTCCCTTCATAATGCCCCCCCGCAAATTATGTACCCGATAGTAGCCCCTTACTTCAAAGTAGCACTGTCTTGTTTGGGGTGAAAATTGAGAAAAAAACAATAGGAAGGAAGTAGATATCTGACTCGGCATTTTTTTTTATTCGTGCTTTTTTTTTTTCTCAAAACAACGCATTTTCATTATTCTTTGAAATCCCGTTTACCCGCACGTGCTTTTTAAAAGTCTCTGTCATTTGCCACATCACGCAGGCACTAGCCAGCTCTTTATTGCCCCTGTATTTATACGCCCATCTTCTGTCGACAGGGTTCTCCTTTGGCCACGTGTTGTATTTTTCTGTCATTATCTTGTGAGGCAATCTCGCGCACGTTCGTTAATTTGCATACGTGCTTTAACAGCTTCTGCTGCCCAAAAAAAATTTATGCAAATAATTCTCGCAGTCTAGACCAATTAAAATTTTTAGATCTACAAGCACTATCTGCAAACGTTGTTAAACGTGCCCAGAAATAAATAGATGTCAACGGGGACCACTTCTAGCACCTTTTGTAACACTACATGCAGTTTAAACAATCCTACAAAAGAATGTTCCTGCTGTCTCATATTTTTCTGGGCTACTTTTATACGCATATATATATATATATATATATATATATTGATGTATGTATATATATATATATGTATATATGTATGTATATATATGTATATATATATGTATGTATAAATGTATGTATATATGTATATGTATGTATATATGTATGTATATATATATATAGAGAGAGAGAGAGAGAGAAAGAGAGAGAGAGAGAGAGAGAGAAAGAGAGAGATATAGATAGACAGACAGATAGATAGATAGATAGATAGATATGAATAATAAAAAAAGCTTATACCTCTTTAAAAACGCAACGGAAGCGGAAAAAATAAATATAACAGTGTCTCGATGTTGTTAATATCGCTAAGACCGCCAACAACAAATCTTACACACACACACACACACACACACACACACACACACACTCGCTCTCATACGTGTGTGTGTGTGTGTGTGTGTGTGTGTGTGTGTAAGTGTGAGGATATTAATTAAAAAAATATCGTATATGTTTTTAAATTTTAATATTTAAAATTTTCTGTTTGGAATGTTGGCACCCATCAAATAAAATTTACTAAAAAGCATACAAATAAATAATAAATACAAGAATAAATAAATAAAAATAAAACAAACAAATAAATAAATACAAGAATAAATAAATAAAAATAAAACAAACAAATGAATAATAAATGCAAGAATAAATAAATAAAAATAAAACAAACAAATAAATAATAAATGCAAGAATAAATAAATAAAAATAAAACAAACAAATAAATAGATAAAAATGAAATAAAACAAATAAATAAAAGAGGGATGCCATGCTATTCACACGCTTGTACGCACTGTGATCATAGCGTAGTATCTGTGTTAACTGTGGCAAGCATTGGCTCACATGAGCTTTCACACAAGTCAACAAACGATCCGATTGGAAACCTGTGGTGTTCTCTGGAAGCTGAGTGACAACAAGTCTCCCCAGATGTCCAGCTCTCTCCACCTCCTGCGATAGCATTTGCAAAGGAATTTGCATCAGCGCAACAGCCGCTTACCATTGATTTCTCGCTGGTAGTGGCCATTGGTTTATACTGGAATTTGAGTGGCACTCAGCCTATTATTATTATTATTATTATTATTATTATTATTATTATTATTATTATTATTATTATTATTATTATGTGGTTAGGAGCATGTGGTTAGAAGTGAGGAGTGGATGTTTACGGTTTTGGTCAATGAAGTGGAAGTATGTGAGACCAAGTCTGATTATGTGAAACGTATGGATAGAAAAAGGGCAGAGGAACTAGCTAGGAAGAAAATGCATGGACGGTTCTTCCAGGATATAGCAGAAGTGGCTGATGAAAGATCATGGCAATGGCTTAGAGCTGGGCCTCTAACTAAGAGTACTGAAGCTTTTGTTTGTGTAGCACAAGAGCAGGCATTAGGAACACGATTGTTTAAAAAAGTGGTTCTAGGAGAGGAAGTTGCTGCAGAATGCCGGATTTGTGGTAAGACCTCAGATTCAATTGCGCATCTTGCAGCAGGGTGTAGTGGACTGGCCCAGAAAGAGTATCGTAAAAGACACGATCGCATGGGACTCCAGATATACTGGGAGGTGTGTAAGAATGTTGCGGTGAAGTGTGCTGAAAAATGGTTTGCGGAGGTGCCTGATGAAGTGAGAACAAGTGAGGATGGCAAGGTAGAAGTATAGTGGGATAAAAGTGTCATAACGACCAAGCAATTTGAACATAATCGTCCAGATTTGGACGTCATTGACAAAGTCTAAAAAAACTGGCAGATTGTAGATTTTCAGTACTCTGGGACAGGGATGCGAGAGAGAAAGAGAACGAGAATTGGACCAATTATGCTCTATTGGCCCTGGAGATAAGACGTATACGCGAGGTTAAAACACAAATAATACCGGTCGTAGTTGGTACACTAGGAGTAGTATCGAGTCCTCTGGAAGGACAATCGAAAAAACTACAAATCCACGATGTTTTAGATGACCTTCTGACCTTTGCTATTGTAGGTACCACCAACATCCTTAGAAAACCCCTTGAGCTTTGGAGCTCCTGGTTTGAGGAAAATCCTCTGGAAATTAATCCCATCTTTTTACAGAGAGACGTTGATAAACGAAATCAAAATTATTATTATTAATTGATCCGAGCGACGGCGGGTCCCTGGATCAATTATTAGGATTAGAAGAATAAATAATTAAATTGGAGAAAAATGATTTAAATATACCATCGCAAAAAGAATGTGAAAATAGAAAATGGATGTAAACATGCTTTGTGGTTTGCATAAACAAATAACTAGATTGGGATTACATCAGCTGTTGGTCTGAGACACGTAATAAGATGTA
>NC_136520.1:9581475-9633975 GCF_053919585.1 Euprymna scolopes | reverse complement strand
CCGAAATGTTTTTGGTGTTCACAGAACTCTCTCTCTCTCTCTCTCTCTCTCTCTCTCTCTCTCTCTCTCTCTCCCTCTATCACATACAGAGATACACACACAGACAAAGTTATTTTAAATAATTATAGAGATAGATATATGTTATCACGCTTTCTGTCTGTGTAAAGTTTCATAAAAATTGGCTGAGCCATTTTCGAGTCCATAGGAAACGACCTTCCCACACACATGCACACAAAGAAACACACACACAGCCAAAGTTATTTTTTGTATAATTATAGAAATAATGATAGATATATGTTATCACGCTTTCTGTCTGTGTAAAGTTTCATAAAAATTGGCTGAGCCATTTTCGAGTCCATAGAAAACGACCTTCCCACACACATGCACACAAAGAAACACACACAGCCAAAGTTATTTTTTTATATAATTATAGAAAAAATGATAGATATATGTTATCACGCTTTCTGTCTGTGTAAAGTTTCATAAAAATTGGCTGAGCCATTTTCGAGTCCATAGAAAACGACCTTCCCACACACATGCACACAAAGAAACACACACAGCCAAAGTTATTTTTTATATAATTATAAAAATAATGATAGATATATGTTATCACGCTTTCTGTCTGTGTAAAGTTTCATAAAAATTGGCTGAGCCATTTTCGAGTCCATAGGAAACGACCTTCCCACACACATGCACACAAAGAAACACACACAGCCAAAGTTATTTTTTTATATAATTATAGAAATAATGATAGATATATGTTATCACGCTTTCTGTCTGTGTAAAGTTTCATAAAAATTGGCTGAGCCATTGTCGAGTCCATAGGAAACGACCTTTCCACACACATGCACACAAAGAAACACACACAACCAAAGTTATTTTTCTATATAATTATAAAAATAATGATAGAGATATGCTATCACGCGTTCCGTCAGTCGTGACTGGACAGAGGTCCTTAGTAATTTGCAATTGTAATTTATCGGTCGCCCACACTGAGGATGAACCGTCCACAAGGACCCATGGCACAGAATCACTGGTAAAAGTAAGATTCTCGTGAATGGTTGAACGTTTAATTTTTAGTGTAGACGACCGAAAAATATATTCCCGAGTTCGACAAAATACACCTGAAGAAGGTTGAAGGTGACATCAACCGAAACGTTGTGAAAATAACGCTTAAGATGAGAACAGTAGTCGGAAGAATCCAAAAAATTCCAAGCAATCAATATTCATGTAAAAAAATTCAGAAACCTTATTTTTTTAAGGCACGCTAAGCACTGCGCCATGGGTCATTGCGGACAATTCTATAACGAATTTTAAGTGCCTCAAACCTACTTTTATTTCTAGATGCAAATATAACTATTTATTATTACATGTTATAACTATAAATGTTTATGTATATCTACATATCTATTAACATAGGAATGTGAGTAAGGCATTTATCAATCCTATATGCTCAAAGAATTCTTGATCTACAGACTTGAAAATTGGTATATAGGATATTCAGACATGTCGAAAAATGTTTAATCGGTTTTCATCCAGAACAAAAAGGTCTATTAAGTTGTTAAAATTGAAAAATAAATACTTGGATTTTTTCTGTTTATTTTATCAGTACTTGGATTTTTATCTGTTTCACGACTGCACATGTGCGAACCACTCACACGACAGCTTTCTTATGGTAAGAATAAGTATGTGTTGAAATACTTTTAAAAGATCTTGTCTAGGTCGCCTAATGGTTATCGTACTTGACTCACAATCTTAAGGTTTTGGTTTCGATCTCCGCTCGAGTATTAACTGTTTCGAAAAACGTAAGACTCGCATGCACATGTCCCGGTTTCTGTATTAATTAAAATATAACATGTATGCGTATTTTACAATGAACGGGCAACGACGGACGGCGTGCTATTAGATTATATTTTATTAATATATGCTTATTACTACACACACACACACACACACACACACACACACACACACACACACACACATATATATATATATGTATATATATAATCGGGGACACTTGATTCCAAATATTTCTCATAATTTATATCTCTCCTCTTTTAAAAATAGGCTACGATTATGAATTTACTTTATGTATGAACACCAAATGGGGTAGTAGATATAACATATGAGAAATAGTTGGAATCAAGTCTCCCCTTGCTGTTATGTCGGATCATTTGAAACCATAGCAACAAGTTTGTGTCTCCCTCTCCATAAAGGCCAGCGGTTTGGGGGAAATATCAAATATTTTGTAATTCATATGCAAACTAGGAAAAAAATGACTATGATTGAAACACTTCATAGCTGTAAACAATGACAAAAAAGGCTCTGGATGATGGACGACATTAAGGGTAAATGTCACATAGTGCACTTCACAATTCTGGTCATTTCATTTCCAACGAGTCTTCATTTGTTAAATTCTGATCAATCGCCGTTAAGAATTGAAATTATAAAATTGTCAAAAAAGGTGGGGTATATATATATATATATATATATATATATATATATATATATATATATATATATATATATATATATATATATATATATATATACTGGTATCAAATTGAATATTTAAATGCTTCTATCTTTGGATCTTTAGGACGAAACTACATGAACATTTTTTAGACTTTTTGAAGATTATAATACTATTCTCCAATTAAGATTTTATAACACTTGGTAAAAAAGAACCTATATTTTCAAACCGATAAAATATGCTCAAATTTGCTTACATTTGTATATATAGTGTCCTCGCAAGCCAGCTTCAGTTTTGCTACTTCGGTTGTGTTCCCTGTGGGCTTACCAGTCCACTAATATAGATATATCTTATCTACAATTAACGGTTCCCATATTGTGTTAAATTTTATACTAGGTCTGCTTAGTAATTGATAGTCACCTAACGTATGTGCTGATTTTTGGAGTCGTCTTCTGTCTATAAGTTTTACTTCGTTCTATAAAGGGAGACGATTTTCATTTTTTCTCTGTATATATGGTTAACCTCTTCATAAATAGTTAGATGGTTTCTATTTCCCTTCAGATATGGTCAGCCAACCTGAATTTTTCAATCTCTCCACGAATTATGACTTTTCGATGCCCTGTATTTTTTTTTTATAGACCACATATCACTATTGTCTACACCTTAAGAAGGTCGGATTTTACATCGACCGAAAACGGTGTGAAAAATTACACTAAAGATTAGTACACTAGTCCGAAAAATCCAAATAGCACGAGTTCTTTTATTTATTTATTTTATATATTTTTAAAAACTTTATATATATATATATATATATATATATATATATATATATATATATCTATAGTAATTTATAAAATATATATGGCGATTAAGCTACATAAGCTGAATATTCTGCATAAGCTACATAAGCTGAATATTCTGCGTTTCATCCAACTATAGTTGGATGAAACGCAGAATATTCAGTGTAGCTTAATCGCCATATATATTTTATAAATTACTAACTAGCTCTACCTACATATTGAGCACTTTTCAAGTAAATACTTAAAGTTTACGCATAAATCTATACTTTCGTATATTAAATTTATGTGAATAAATGAAGTAGTTATATATAAATATATATATATAAATATATATATATGTATGTATGTATTTTTGCGCATGAGTCACCACTTATTAAGGCCCACGGCTACTCGAGGATAAGTGTTATTGATTGTAAGTAGTCAATGGGATAATATCGTAGAAATCACGAGTAGTGGAAATTTGAGGGGACGGTTCATCAAGAATTTGTTTACGTTGGACTTGAAAAACTACCGATTGTAGTCAGCTGGAAAACTGGCAAACGTTAATATTATTTGGATTTAGTAATTTTTTCAACATCTATTGGTACAATAGAGTCTGTTAATTCTAGACGGGGTTACGTTTTCTGGTATTATAACGCGTACAAAAAATCACCCGGTCTAAATTTTTCGAAGCCAATTATTCTGGAGCGCTCAAGTAAATCTGTACCAAATTAATAAAAGGGGTTTACTTTAAATCTACCTTGTAGATACATCATCTTAAATGAATAAACGCAAATTGATGCAGTAAAAAAAAGTGTTCCTGCTGATTCTGAAAAAGTCGTTCGCACGCAACCAGGTGGAAAGAAAAACAAAAAAGAAAGAAACGTACAATTCATTCGAGAACGTCTAACTAAAAAATAAAACAAAAAAACAAAAACAAAAACAAACGGGTGGTAGTCTAAAGATAGAACGGTAGTGCATGACTCATTGCCGTACAAAGATAAGAGATCAGGTACTTCTTGAAGACCACTCTCACCAACCCGCACCTTCCGCGTTACGTCGATTCCAACAACTGCCTGCAGAACGAAATGCGACACCTTTTCACGGAACGAAAAAAAGTAAAATGTAAAACTTTCGGAGAACGATACCAAAATTATCACTTGGATTCGGTTCATCTTCAGTTATCGTCCTTCCATAGCTTTATTCTCCGCTGTATTTTACGATATAGTTTACTATAATTTTAAAATTACTGCTTTTTTATTAGTGTTCGTTATAATTAGATGTTTTTTTTTGTTGTTCTTCGTTGTTGTAGCGAAATCCGGCAGCCGAAAAATTAAGTTTTCATTAAAAAAAACAATAAGTTCTTACTTTTTTTTGTCCATTTAAAAAATAAGAAATGTTATGTACGTAACTGTCATGTCACAATTAGCTAAATACTAGCCGACAGCTCGGAATTTCCCGGTCATAAAATACACCTAAATTAATATATATATTATTACTAGCAGACAGCTTAAATATTATCTATGTATTAATACGATAGCGTGTGTGTTTTTTCTGTGTAACGCTTTTACTCGGGTAATGTACTTCAATTTTTTGTCATAAATGATTTTACCAAGAGTTTTTCATAAGTTTTGGTTTCGGTTTCGATTATAGCTGATGGCACTTAAGTCATCTATTTTTTTTATAACTAATTTTATCAAGAATTATTCATAAGTTTTGGTTTCTGTTTCGATTATATAATGACACTCCGGTAATCTAATTAAAAAACAAATATCCAAAAATCTACATAAGTGTTTGTTTCAGTTTCGATTATGGCTGAAGAAACTCAAGTTATATAGACATATATACTTATATTTTTTTGTTAGTCTTTATTTCTGTTTCGGTTACAAGCTCATACAGCCAAGTAATATGGATATATTTTAAAAAAATTTTAAATCACAACTTTATAATATATAAAAATCGATAGAACATCAACTCTTTAATAATATATATGGAATCTGCAAGAATTAAATTATCATATTTATGGGTATTTTACGACCGGGCGTTGCCGTGCGTTCGTGCTAGCTTAGATAAATACTTTTGCAGTTTTAACAAAAAAGCTACCATAATATCATGGCGTCTACATTTACATTGAACATATGCGATATGCAAACATCAATATATTGTATATGAATGAGCCTCCTGTGGAATTTCCACAGGTCTCGCTATTATTTTATTTAATAGAGAAACTGAGATATGTGCATGCGAGTATTATGTTTTTTTTCTGATTCCTTCACTTCTTGTACGTAAAAAAAATATTCGAGTTGATATCGAAATCAAAACATAAAACCTGTGAGCCAATTGCGATAACCTTTTGACCAGAATGACACGTCTTTAAAAAGTGTTTTCAAACAACTTATACTTAACAAAAGTAATGTTCAATGTGAAATATTCACGCATGCGTATTCGTGAAACAGCTAGCAAAAAGATAAAAATCCGATGACTTCCAAGTACCACTCTTTCAATTTTGACCCCTTATAATCCTTTTTCAGATAAAAACAGATTAAATAATTTTCCACAAGCATGAATATCCAATATACCAAATTTTAAAGCTGTAGATAAAAATTCGTTAAGTATATACGTTGAGAAGTGCCCTCACATACACACATTCTAAATTTTATATATAGACTAGCGAGGGGTACCCGGCGTTTCCTGGGTGTTTGTAGGTGTGTGTGAAAAACCCCGAAATGTGAAAAAAACAGGTGCCCGTGAAAAAAAAAACGAAGCCTTGACGCGCAGTTGGGAAATAGTAAAGTGTGAAAAAAAAACAGGTGCGCGTTTTTGATTGACGTGACGGCGATAGGTATTCAGCAGTTAGCATATTGTGCGGGACAGTTTTTAATGAGGTCAATAAATCGGTTTGTTTGTTTTTAAAAAAAAACGCTCCCTGTTTATTAGGAGGAGCGTCTCGTCTCGAAATGAAAGCTACCGTCGTTACTTAGCTCTTTAGAGACCACTGGCTTTCGGCCAGGGATTAGAGTCGAGTTTCGCTTTTTGTTTATACCGAAAACTGAATCTAACGCGTGCCGATGTGGGAAATGTCGAATAATTAACGTTTGAAAGTCAATAAAATTAAATAGACAGGCGAGCTCCGTGGTTAAGTGTGAGATATTACAATTTATAGATGATATAAAAAGTTTTAAGAAGTTGTGAAGCGAGCGAGCGCTTCTCTGAAAGAAGCCTTTTGTGGACATCGAGGAAAAGCGTACATACATACATACATACATACATACATACATACATACATTTTCGCTTTTATATATATAGGTTATCAGCAGTGAGAGAGAAAACACCCTTGGTTTACGGAGTATGCGCTTCCTCTTCTCATCGAAACGATTTGTTTCTGCTTCCATGGAGCCTCTATGGGTCTAATCACACCAATCACGCGTGTTTTTTTTTTTAACGCACTTTCGATTCGGTACAGATATCTAAAATGTGAGGGATGCTTCTATATTGTCTTTGAAGCGTACACGCCTTTTTCCACTCAAAAGTTCACCATGTACGTTTCTGAAAATTCAGATGGGGATTGACAACTTGCTCTATTCGAACTACCGTTTTCATTTACAATATTCTCACAATGTTTCTACCGAATTAATCGCCGACCTTCTTCACGAGTGTCTTATCCAATCCGGGAATCTTTATGCCGAACTCGCTAATCTTTAACGGGACGCTTTTATTTAATCGCTTATTTTATTTTTATGTTTATTTTTTAATTTATGATTTTTTCTTGTACTTATTCTTATTTATTTATCTTTTTTTTTCTATAATTCGTGTATTTTTATTTATTTATATTTATTTATTTGTTTGCATTTATTTTTGATTTATTATTTATCTATGTTATTTGATTCATTTTATATAACTTCTTATTTGTCTTTTTTTATTATTTCATTGCTCTTTTTTTTGCTCGCCATAAATGAGCAGATGTTTTAAGTAATTATCAATATATTCTTAGTATCGTCCCTACTGAAAATTGAACCTCCGGAGAAGTCATTTAAAACTTACTTTTCCTTGGATTATGTGACCAACATCTAGTCATCTATACAGTTTACCGCAGTTTTACACAACAATCTAATTTGTGTAACTATGTGTTACTATTAGGTACGAGCAAAAAAAACGGGCAGATAAAAATAGACCTAGTTTGGAAAGCCGATTTATCAAAATTTTTTTCTAGGTTTCCGACTACTTTGTGATTGTATTTAAAAGATGAGAGACTAAAGTTAATTTCCTAAAGAAAAAAAAAAAACGTGGAAAAAAAAAGGTTATGAAAAATGTTTTCACGGCGAGCTAACAAATTCAGCTAAATTTTGAAGTTAGATAAATTCATTGTAAAAATCTTTTAAAAAGATAAATATTAGTTTTCTGGGTATATTTCAAAGATAATTAGTAAAGTAAAGTCCTAAGATATTGAATTAAATAATAAAAAAAACACCATGGTGATCGTCTCAAGCTTCTAAAAACCTAGTCCAGCTCCTCGCCTTCCCGTATGCTTCAGCTACTAAGCCCAGCGACACTGATTATACTAATCGAACGAAGGGGCAAAGGCGGTCCACTGACGTCTTTAAACCAGTCACTTCGGGCAGATGGAACTCGTAAACTTTGAAATCGTAGATCACCTGGGAAAAGCAACTCTTATTCCAAACCTCCGCTTTTTTTGCGGTATTGTCTGATCAAGAAAATGGCTAAGAGAGTAAACCCTGGCAAAAAAAAAAAAAAAAAAATCCAGAGATAGAGTCTCTAAGGTGGCCTGACTTTGTATTGTCACCACCGGCAAATACTGCGGCGCAGTTAGAGCCGAGCAATACTGACTCTATCTTTTCGTTGGGTCCTCTGGCTTCGTAGAGAGAAGTAACTGCTGCACAGACAACAGCTATCCTCCCATACCACCCTGCTACACCATCTTTAGCATCGTTTCCCGTGACGGACGGTTACCAACAACAATTATCGACTTACCTGAAGTAGATGAATATGAGGCTTGAGATGGTCAAACTGACCAGAGATAGCGATAGTCCGACGATTTCCATCACTCTTGTCCCGTAGACAATCGATTTGAGCGCCTGTAGAACAAGAATACGAGTAAAATTAAGATTATATCAGATATTAGCAGGTGGCCCGGAGTTGCCCGGTCGAAAAATTCGCTTAAATATTACATTTTAATTCATGAAAATTACGGATTTATGATTATAGTGCCAATTCTCAGTCGACTATTACATTATATCTAAATTATAGTCATGGTTTCAAATGTAAAGAAAAAAAATTGGCTCATGTTCTATCAGTTACAATCGAAACATGTAGCTCTCCAGCCTTATCGATCAGCATATGACATAAATCCATACGTATACAAAAACTGCAAAAGATAACGAAAACAAGGTGGTTGAAAATAAGGTTGCATACATATAAAAAAACTGACATCAATTATTCAGCAATTATGCCCCCCCTTGCAACATACTAATGGTAAGCATGATAAGGGCTGTTCCCTTTTCATGTAAATATAAAAATAGAGAGATTTAGTTACAATGAAAATGAAATAGCATAGACGAAATTCGAACCTCGTAATTTAGGTTTAGAAATAGATTACGAGAGAGAATTAGCAATGGAATGTGAAAACAAACCATTGTTTAGCTTAGAGATAAAATAGTTTCAAGAAAAGAATGTGCGTTGTCAATTCTGTTATGAAAATTCAATTGAAAGAATGCAACTACAAGATAATTTAATAAACATGTTTTTAACATATTGGAAATATAGGTTACTGGAAATATATGTTAAAATTCCTTTTGTAAACAAAGGAAACAGTTTTGGACACGCATTTCCAGAACACGTGAAAGAAGACACATGTTTTAATATGTGTGTATGACGTCATGGAAAATGGGAAGTTCTCGATATAGTTAGAAACTTTAGAAAAACTGGGGGAGAGTCAGAGGGAGTTTGAGGACGACAGACGATAGTCTGCAGTTGGGATTCGAACGTCTAGAAGCGAGAGGGTCACTTTTGAAACTTAATATGTGAAGCTTTAAATTCTTGATGATGAAAACCACGGCCGGTCGAGAGAAGAAATAAACCCATCATGTGTTTTTATAAACGTCGTCTTTGTGTTGTAATTCTACCAAAAGGTAAAGTGAAAATTGTTATATATGTGTTATGCATATCATGTGGGTTAAAATGTCTTTACATACACATCTTACATACACAATATGAACACTAACACTGTCTCAACACTATCTCCTCACTCAAAAGGCTTCTATTACACTTCTAAGTATGAAAATATTTTATAAATATGAATCTCGTCATAACACGAACACGGAACGCACCAACAACATCCCTCTCTTAATAAGACTCTCTAACATGCACTTTTAATAACATCAATAACAATAACAAGAACAATAATACTAATAAGACTCCTTTATATAGCACTAACATACTAATGGTAAGCATGATAAGATTAAAACAATGTGAATAGATTTTATTTTTTATCAAATACTCGTTTAGCTACAGCAAGTGCCAACAATTTCCATCACTCTCTATCTCTGTCTAACACGAAACAAAAATTCCATAAGCAAACGTTATTTCCCAGAACTGACCATATGTGGAACACAATACTTTGAGGCTGCTTTCCAGTTGACTATAACATCATCGTTTTCAGGTCTAATGTAAATAAGGTCTTATTGAGCCGTTCTCTTATATAATGAAACTCTATTCAAGTTCCAATATTACTGATCATCACGGTGGTGCGTACCCGATACCGTAGATTCTAGTTTATACCTTGTTTTGACGATTCACAACCCGTAAGTGTAACTAATTATATAACATTTTCTTATTCAGAAGATTTAGTTTTACTCTTTGTAGGGCAGGTATTCTTATTCTATCTATCTATCTATCTATCTATCTATGTCTCTCTCTGTGTATATATAATTAAATTTTACGTATATATATACATATATATGCATACACACACGCACACACACATATATACAAATATATATATTTAAAGGAGATTAGAACAATAGTCTAAAGAGCTGAGTGTATTTCAATGTAACAGTGAAATTACTAGTTTAATTAAATATAGGAAAGAGAAAGTGCTCGTTGTAATTTAGATATATAAAAAGCATTGTTTTCCGAAACGATCGTACAGATAATTGATTTTGTTGTTGTTCCTTCTTATGAAACGGATTTTTAATTTAATTATAATTTGATTTTTAAATTTAAAATTATCAATCACATTACTTAATATATATACATATATATATATATATATATGTGTATATATATATATACTAGTGTTGGGAAAATTAATCGGAGTCAGAATAGGGAATCGGCAAAATCGGAACCTTTTGGGGTATCGGAATCGGTATCGGAATCGGAAAAATTTTAGTCTAATCTCCGATTTCAAACCAATCCTTTAAAATTTTTAAATAAAATATTAAATAAAAATGAAGCAAGCACAAATTGATTTTTTAAATTTTTTTTATTAAAGGTAGTTCCATTACAACATAAAACCATGAAGGGCCACAGAATAAGTTACAAATGTCATTTACAGATTTAACATTGATTAGCAGAGTTTAATTTCTTTTATTTATTGGTCATTTATAACTTGCCTATTGCCTTTGTAATCTTTCGCATCTATTCGCTAAAATGTCTACGTGCCCTCATCCGAGGGAGTTCATTTACTTCATTTTATCACATAAATTAATATACGAAGATATAATTTTATGCGTAATTTTTTCCGTATTTACTTAACAGTGCTCAATACATAGGTAAAGCTTGGTAGTAATTTATGAAAAGCTCCCTAAAAAAATATTCTGCGTTTCATATATATTTTCATGGCTTACTACTTACTATGTGTGTGTGTGTATATATATATATATATATATATATATATATATATATATATATATATATATATATAACTACAATGTAACCATAAAGCAGAAGACCATTACCCGCATTAAGCTGGTCTGCATGTTAATTTGTTGCTGGCTATCTTGCTCTTGCTTGTTGCTAGATCTCAACATTTTGAACCGAGAGAGAGACTTAGCTGTCGTACAAAGCTAAGACTCTGTAACATCATATTTGTATAGATACTTCCTCAGGTATTTGAGCTCATGGATTTTAAATGTCTGACGGAGTGGCACTCGTCTGACAAGACGTTGCAATCATATATATATATATATATATAAATATATATATATATATATATATAAATATATAGTAAGTTATAAAATATATATGGCGATTAAGCTACACTGAATATTCCGCGTTTCATCCACTCTAGGACTCTTCAGGCTTATACTCTATGTGAGTAAAGAAGTAGTTATATATATATATGTATATATATATATGTATATATATATATGTATATATGTATGTATATATATATATATATATATATATATATATATTGAAATAGGTGTTAGTCTAGCGGCACTGATGAGTTGTGAAACAACGAAACAGGATTGTATGTCGATGACTAAAATATATTTTATAAAGCCCCCCTCTTGGGTTGAGCACTATCGTAAATAATATCACTCGCTACTTTATTTAGCTGAAAAAATGCGAAGCTTGCGGTTTGTTTACAAACAAACGTTTGAGCACTTTACGAGTGACGAACGGATGTTTATTTAAATAGACATTCGGACAGATTAATTGCGGCCACCGCTTCCGTAGTCAGGGGGTAGAACTGCCGACTGTCATCACGACGGTTCTAGGTTCGATCCTCGGCTTGGGATAGGTGTTAGTCTAGCGGCACTGATGAGTTGTGAAACAACGAAACAGGACCGCATGTCGATGACTAAAATATATTTTATAAAGCCCCCCTCTTGGGTTGAGCACTATCGTAAATAATCTCACTCGCTACTTAATTTAGCTGAAAAAATGCGAAGCTTGCGGTTTGTTTACAAACAAACGTTTGAGCACTTTACGAGTGGCTGACGGATGTTTATTTAAATAGACATTCGGACAGATTAACTGCGGCCACCGCTTCCGTAGTCAGGGGGTAGAACTGCCGACTGTCATCACGACGGTTCTAGGTTCGATCCTCGGCTTGGGATAGGTGTTAGTCTAGCGGCACTGATGAGTTGTGAAACAACGAAACACGACATTATGTCGATGACTAAAATATATTATATATATATATATATATATATATATTCCATTAAATAGATGTTTTGACATTTAATGTTCATTTGATCCTTTCCATTTTCCGAATAACAATCTTCACTTCTAAAATTCACTTTTAAAATTATTAAGATAACCATTAAAATAAGAATACACGTTCATAGAACTTATTGAAACAACACATAAATTGTTCAAATCCAGTTAGATTTATCTATACCTGGCGATGATTACAGAAGGACTCGAAAGTACTCGGACTTATAATAAATATAGCGATTCCATCAGCTAGTTTCTGCCAGAAGTTAAAACCGTTATTACGAAGTTGGAAAAGATAAAAAAATAAAAATAAATAAAAATAAAACACAGAATTATGAAAAAACGTCTATTATATTTTAATGAAATATGCTTAAGAGAAAAATGCACGCTAAACACAAACACAGACAATCACGAACACATAGAGAAATACACACGCACACACACAAACTCAAATATATATATATGTATATATATATATATTTGAATATATATATATGTGTGTGTGTTTGTACTCATATATATATATATATATATATATATATATATATATATATATATTTAAATAAATAAGAATGTAAATATAAAAACTACTAATTATAGTGGGATGATTAGTAGTTAAATGGATTAATCCAAAGCTTATAAATACAAGACTGATAAATTAAAAAATGTATCCATTTTAAATGTGGAAATTGATGAATCGCACAGGTAAGAAATTCATTTTTATACTATGAAAAGGTTAGTAATTTCAATTAAGAATAGGAAACTAGATAAAAAAATTTTTTGTAACATGTCTTCTTCCTAAGATTAAGGGTGGTGGTGTTTGATCAACACTGCTGGGGAGCCATGAAGTAATATACTGTCTTGTTTTTAAATCCCCGAAACAGTGTTTCATGGTAAACAACTGATGATCCCTTGAAAAATAAAAAAAAATGGTATTATAGTAAATTCGAGAGAGTTGATGCAGTGATTGCAGGTGATTAAATGACTTACTGACTAAGTGTTTTTTTTTTTGTTTTTTTTTAACGAATGATAAAAAGTAATTTTTTGTGTAGTTTCAAATGTTAAAAAAACTTCAAAGACTATATATATATTTGTTTACTGTTTTTGGGAAAGAATTCCATAAAGTGCTCAATTACCAAGAAAAAATTTCAATATAAGAGCTTAATATTTATTTATTTAAAACTTTACAGAAAAATATAGGTGCTGTCAGTTTCAAGCCTAACAGAAGAGGGACACGTTAATGGTAAATAATTTTAGGCTCTCGTCAACAATATAGCTGACGAGAGCCTAACATTATTTACCATTAACTGCCCCCCACCATTATGTTAGGCTTGAAACCGACGGTACTAATGTTTTTTTCTGACCTTCTGTACAGTTTTCAATATATATTTGTATATCGGAAGTAAACATGCCAAAACAAAAGAAGCATTTACATCACACATTCGTCTTACGCGTGTTTCGTTGAATAGTATACATTCAGCAAACTACTCTGGTAAATTGCACAGTTAGATATTTTTTCTTTGTTTAATAAGGATCAAAATTGTCCGAAAGAAATAAAAATCCTTCAAAGGCACACTGGTAATGATATTACTTATATAATTTCTTAGAACCCTTTTCGAGTAAAAACACTTTGGAATCCAATTCACACGAGGAACCTATTTTATTTTTATACTGCCATATTTAAATTCAGTACAATCTTAGCCGTATTTATAAAATCTCGTATTCTTGTTCAACAAATATTTAAGGTAATAAATTATTCATAAATATAGGAGTTCATAAATATTATTATTAATAATAATAATAATAATAATAATAATAATAATAATAATAATAATAAAACTTTAAATTCAATCAGATTGAAGTTGACATTCGAAGATATTTTTAACTGAATTTATTCGAAACTAAATTTGATGAACATTGCTCAGCTGACAAAACAAACTATGCATAATAAAGATGTCCAGTTTCCCGAGACAAAGTGTAATCTCTGAACGTATATACCATTCACTGAACAAAGCAGGGGGAGTAGAGGGTAGGTCTAGATATATCTAAGGCTTTTGACAGGGTATGACATGAAGGTCTTCTCAGGAAAATCAGATCATACGGTATCACTGGAGGAATATGTAATCTAATTAAATCCTTCTTAGATAAGAGAAAAAGCTAGGTTGTGCTCGATGGTCGTACATCTAAACAATCTATCTATATATCTATAAAAGTGAACGTGTCTGTCTGTCTGTCTGTCTGTCTGTCTGTGTGTCTGTGTGTCTGTCTGTCTGTGTACATTTCCCTACGCAATAACTCTGTCAATTTTTAGTCTATAGACTCGAAATTTGAAATACCGGGTATTGAGATTTGGGAAAATCGATGTGACGGGTGTCAGCCAGAAATTTGGCTGTTAAGGGGTCAAATTTCAACGATTTGACCTTTAAGAACTCTACCAAACTCTTCCGACAATTTTGGGTCTAGACACTTGAAATTTTAGATATAGGTTCCTTGAACCTGGATCTAACTTAATAAAGTGATTTGAGCCCGAAACTATAAATTTTAAGGGGTCATAATAGGGGTCAACGTTTTAAAAAATTAACCATTTCTTTTTTTTTTTTTGCTTTTTTTGCACAGCATACACCTCCAAACACCCGAGCAACACCGGGCACCCCTGCTAGTATGATATAAATACGTGAGTGCCTCAGGGGTCTATCCTTGGACCTCTATTACTCCTAATATTCATAAATGATCTCCCTAACAAAATTATCTGTGAGATGGGTATATATGCTGATGACATCACACTCTATAATAGGCACGACAGGAAAACAAATGAACACATATCTAAAGAAATGGCAGAAGCACTAGAGGATGACCTCCGATCTGTAGTGGAATGGGGACAAAAATGGATGATCACATTCAATGCTGCCAAGACTAAACTTGTTTCCTTAATAACTAACCTTCTCTACCACCAATACCAATGACCATAGATGTGTTGCCCGATCTAACCTGTATCTGAAAGTACATCTTTTAAACTCCTCGGCCTAACGTTCATAGAAAACATGAGTTGGAACAATTACATTGAGAGCGTTGCCAGGACCGCTGTGAGGATGGTAGGTTATCTCTACTGTGCTAGAAACCTACTAACGCCTGAAAATATCCTGTACCCCTATAAGGGCATCATTCGCCTATGCATGGAGAATTGTTGTCATATTTGGGCTGGTGCATCTGCTACTAGTCTCTCGCTTCTAGACAAGGTTCAAAAGAGAGTCGCCAACCTGATAGGAGCTGAACTGTCATCTAAGCTTCAGCCTCTGTCTCATCGACTAAATGTAGTATCCCTCTGTCTGTTCTACAAGTATTTTAACGGTGAATGCTCCGACGAATGGGCGCACTTGTACCCCCTCGACGTAAATACCCCCGACAAACCTGCAAAGCAGCAAAAACCCACCCCTTCACAGTTGAGATCCCTAGATGTAAGAGAGCCTTCTACTCCAGTGGTTTATTTCCCAGTACCACTAGACTTTCGAATTCCCTTCCGTGTTCCTGCTTCCCCAACTGTACTGAGATGCAGAAGTTCAAGTGTAACATGAAGCGATATCTTGCTGGCCAACTCCCTACATAGTACCCCTGTAGCTTATGGCCCTGATAGTAGCCTCATACATCAATGCGCCTTGTCTGGAGTGAAAATGTAATAAAAAAAATACATATATATGTGTATATATACATATAAACAATATATATATATATATATATATATATATATATATATATATATATATATATATATACTTGTTTATTGTTATATAAACATGCTCACATCCCGCTGCTACAAATAGCCACTTGTTTCAATCAAACAACAGATATCATCAGACAGCGACTTGACTATTCAAAAGTTCAATGAATAATGGATTTTTAATTTAGGCAGGAACTCTTTAAAAGTTGGAGTTAAAAAACTTAAAACACAGAACTTTAATTATAAGATGTAAAGAGAGAGGGGGCAATTTAAATAAAGTTAAAAGATTATAATGGAGAGAGAGTGATTAAGAAGAGAAAAAAATAGAGAAAGAAAATAAATAGAGAGAAAAAATGTATATATAATATGGAGAAGAAAAAGAGAAAAGATATAAATGGTTATTATAAAGAGAATAAGGACTAGAAGGGAAAAGAAAGAATGATGAGATATAGTTAAAGAGAGAAAGAGAGAAAGTAAGAATTAATAGGAAGGGAATCTTAAAAAGTTGACAGTATATAGAAAAAGAAAAAGAAATAGTTCTGCGTGTCAACCAATTTATGAACAATTACACAATTCAGTAATGAGACACATTATTACAAATACAAACAGAAAATACAATCTAAGCGTTAGAAATGAACATGTAAAAAAAGACAGCGAATGTATCCAACCAACATATTTATCATCTCACATACGTCCACGAGTAACAACCTCGTTGAATTCATTAGTCCATTACTTTTGAATAAAAAACCCCGAGTATATATATATATATATATATATATATATATATATATATATATATATATATATATATATGGGTGGGGGTGTTAACAGGCTGATTCAGATAAAAGTATCCCTATCTCTCTAATGTTTCTCTAAACGACTGAGAACACAAGAAAAATGCAATTCTTTTTCCAACAAGATGGATCAGTGAAACAAGTTTATGACATGTTTATGGAAGAGAGACGAGTAAGCAAACTTGTCATAATGTGATTGTTATCTCTGGTGGTCAAAAACTTATGCAAATAACCCTCACAATCTAGACCAACTAAAGGAAAACATTACGAACACAATCAGGAGAATCACCAGATAAGATCTACAGACAGTAGCTGTAAACGTTGTTAAATGCAAACGATGTCAACAGGGAACACTTCCAGCATATTTTATAACGCTACAGGTAATTTAAACAATACCAGAATGTTCATCTTCTTGACTACATTTTTGGTCCACATTGATCTACTTGGCCTTTTGGCCAAGATCAAAGTGTAGTATCTGTTCCGGCAGATGCTGCACTTAAGATAATTTGTACCAGTCAATGGAGGGGAAACCCTCTATACTGGGACAATTATTATTTTTGGTAACCAGAGTGACCCCTTTTAGGGGAGCTGGTTTTTACCTCACATTAAAAACGGCCTTGTGCCTAATTTGCTCAGTGGGGGAGCAAATAAATACCATCTGTTCCGGCAGATACTACACTTAAGATAATTTGTACCAGTCAATGGAGGGGAAACCCTCTATACTGGGACAATTATTATTTTTGGTAACCAGAGTGACCCCTTTTAGGGGAGCTGGTTTTTACCTCACATTAAAAACGGCCTTGTGCCTAATTTGCTCAGTGGGGGAGCAAATAAATACCATCTGTTCCGACAGATACTGCAAGATATGACTAGCTATGACTAGCAAAGACCAGATGTGGGGGCAACCCCACATGCCTGACCTTTAACCAGCTCCAATTTCCCACCTCTCGGGAGCTGGTCCCCTTTTCCCCTTCCCCCTCCCTTCACTCCTCACATTAAAAATCGGCCTTGTGCCTAATTTGCTCGGTGGGGGAGCAAATAAATACTATCTGTTCCGACAGATGCTGCAAGCTATGACTAGCTATGACTAGCAAAGACCAGATGTGGGGGCAACCCCACATGCCTGACCTTTAACCAGCTCCCATTTCCCACCTCTCGGGAGCTGGCCCCCTTTTTCCCTTCCCCCTCCCTTCACTCCTTACATTAAAAATCGGCCTTGTGCCTACTTTGCTCGGTGGGGGAGCAAATAAATACCATCTGTTCCGACAGATGCTGCAAGCTATGACTAGCTATGACTAGCAAAGACCAGATGTGGGGGCAACCCCACATGCCTGACCTTTAACCAGCTCCCATCTCCCACCTCTCGGGAGCTGGTCCCCTTTTTCCCTTCCCCCTCCCTTCACTCCTCACATTAAAAATTGGCCTTGTGCCTAATTTGCTCGGTGGGGGAGCAAATAAATACTATCTGTTCCGACAGATGCTGCAAGCTATGACTAGCAAAGACCAGATGTGGGGGAAACCCCACATGCCTGACCTTTAACCAGCTCCCATTTCCCACCTCTCGGGAGCTGGTCCACTTTTTTCCTTCCCCTCCCTTCTCTCCTCACATTAAAAATCGGCCTTGTGCCTAATTTGCTCGGTGGGGGAGCAAATAAATACCATTTGTTCTTCAGATGCTGCACTTTCATTTCTTGTTCTCTTTCGGTGGAGGAGAAATCCTTCACGACTGAGACACTTTTTTATTTTTGTACCTTTTCTCAACGTTAAAAAACGACGCTGGTGTCTAACTCTGTCCCGTTGGGAGGCATATTAAATAGGTACATTTTTGGGCTACATTAAATGGGCTACCATATATATATGTACATATATATATATATATATATATATATATATATATATATATTTATACTAGCAAACAGTTAATAAAACATGTTAAAAAACACTTTGAAATGAGTTTAAATCATATTTAATCTGAAAAGGAAACACTAGATAAGTGGATAGTCCTTAATCCGCGGAGTTTCAAAGAAATACTTTCCTTCTCATCAGAGGCTCGGAATTAGCAAAATGCGGGATCGGATTTTGCATGCAAAAGTATTTGATGAAACAACGAGTAAGTCAAAGAGTTTACTTGAAAAAAAAAAAAAAAAAAGGTGAAGCAGAGGGAATAGTCTGGTGGAAGATAAATAATCCGGTGACGGTAAAATCCAAGTATATAACTTCAAGAAAGTTAATTGAATTTCTATTTGCACAAGTAAAATCCAAAAATCCCGTAATTGGAAGAAGATGGTCCATAATAATCCAAAGGCAGAAATCCATGGAAAAATTCACAAAAATGTGTACATGGAAAAAAGGAAAAAAATTCCAATAATATTATATATATATATATATATATATATATATATATATATATATATAAACAAGCAACTCGAGCACTGTATAAGCAGTGAACGAGTGTTTATTTAAATGGATATTTGTTGAGATAATTTGCGAGCACCGCTC
This sequence comes from Euprymna scolopes, assembly GCF_053919585.1. Classification (NCBI taxonomy): domain Eukaryota; kingdom Metazoa; phylum Mollusca; class Cephalopoda; order Sepiida; family Sepiolidae; genus Euprymna; species Euprymna scolopes. The sequence continues at coordinate 9,614,532 of NC_136520.1, read as the reverse complement.
TCATAGGCCAGTGTGCAGAACTACCAACGCGATGCTTGTAGGTTCAATCCTCGGATAGGGGTAGGTAATAGTCTAGTCGCACTGATAATTGTGATACAACGAAACAGTATTGTATGTGGATGGCTATATATATAAATATTACGTAACGTTAAATTCCTTTAAACAAAATGAAGTAAAAAAAACTGAAAAAAAAAGACATGTGCATGAAAGTACTGTGTTTTTTTCTAAACAGTTCACTTCTTTTAAGTAAGGAAAAATAATACCCGAGCTGAGATCGAAACCAAAACCTAAAGGCACTAAGTCAAATTCTATAACTCTTACACACGCTTGACAGCATTTTCAAATATGTTTTCAAACCTTCTTATCCGTAGCAAAAGGAAACGGAAATGGTTTTCGATCGCGCATGCGCAGTTGTTAAAGTGGTACTAAACAGGTAAAAATACGCTAATTTTGATCTCTTAGCCGTTCTCTTTTCCAGTTGATACCCCAGTAAAACGTTTTCCACGTGTCTGAATATCATATATACCAAATTTCAAGTGTGCAGATGAAAAGATCGTTGAATATATAGGTTGAGACTTGTCCTCTCACGCACATTCTCACTTTTATAAATCTATAGATTTGATAGAACATCTGCTAGGCCAACAGAAATACCATTATAAACCCCTGGCCTATTTCTACTGTGTCATTATGTTCATGGTGGCTGTTGGACGGCATAATCGCGTTGGCACACCGGTTCTCGTCAGATCACCGACGTTAAGCAACATCGAGCCTGGTTAGTATCAGATGGGTGACCATTTGGGAATTCTAGGCGCTGTATGTGCTCTCCGCTTATCTCGGTATTTGTTTCCAGTCGTCCTGTACTTCAGTTGCTACTGGTATTTAACAATGTCGTCTCAGGAGAGGTGTGGTTGGAGATTGCTCACCTCCTGCCACAAAAATTTCACGCGCAGGCAACCCTTCGTGGGTATCCTTAGTCTGTCCAAGACTGAAGGAGCCTAGGTGTTGGGGGGAAAAAACCTCCAGTTCATACCCTTAAATATTTTCAGCAAAAACCCGTCTAATTTTTACCACAACATTTTTCTTGTAAACTTTGCTTGTAACAACGACTGAACAGACATTCAATTGACAAAGTTTTTTTCATAGAACAATCCATCTGTGGAACAAAATACCACGAGGCTGCTAACCAACTGAGCACAACATGTATACGTGTGTCTTGTACACACTTATACATAATAATAATACACGTATCTGAATTTGAATATCGTCTAGTGGTATAAAATGTTATTCTAACGAATGTGTGTATACAGAGTGTATATATGTTTACGGACCATCTAGATCACCTATAACTCCTTTGTGCTCGAGGGATGGTAAGGATATTCTTCGAGACCCTGCCGACATTCTTCATAGATGGAGGGAGCATTTCGATGACCTCCTGAACAGGCCTTCTTACGTTGATCAGGAGTTTTTTAGGTCGATTCCTTGCAATCTGGTCAAGGATATCTTGGCAGAGGTCCCTTCTCTCCAGGAGGTTGAAGCAGCTGTCCATAAGCTGAACAGTGGAAAGTCTCCTAACCTGAATCGTTTGCATGCAGAGATCTTTAAATGTTCTGGACCCAAGATGCTGCAACGCTTAGCCGACTTGTTGCAGACTGCCTGGCGGGATGAGTGTGTTCCGCAGGATTGGCGGGATGAATTGATGGCGGTGCTATACAAGGAGAAGGGTACCAGAGATGAATGTGGCAACTATCGGGACATCTCTTTGCTTTCAGTAGCCGGTAAGGTGCTCTGTAGGGCCATGGTAGACAGAATGCTGACGATGTTTGACCTGAGGCAGGTGTTCATCGATTTAACTAAGGCTTTTGATACAGTCAATAGGAATGTCTTGTGGGAAGACGTCGAGGCACAGTGGATATGTTCTCTCTGCTCTTCTCTATGCTTGTGGAACTTGGACAACGTACAGAAAGCATCTGAGACGTTTCGAGCGGTGCTTAAGGCGAATTTTAGGTGGGGTTTGGCAAATGTATGTCAGTGATGTGGAGGTGCTTGCAGGAACCCAATGTTTAAGTATTGAAGCTCACATTATACGATATAGACTGAGATGGAGTGGACGTGGTGAGGATGTTAGGCAGTCGATTTCCCAAACAAAAGCCTAAAATGAGATTCAAAGATTGTTTGAGGCCCACCTTAAAATGTGAGATAGATGAAAAGAACCTGGGAGAGTCTTGCTTTCGATCCTGGAGAGTAGAGAAGGACCTTGCGGGGAGGTGTGGAAAAGTTGGAGCAGATCGAACCCAGTATTAGCGGCTGAAACGTGATAACCAGAAAGGGAGGGTAAAAGGAGCAGTGAATGGGCGGAGCGCCAAATTGGTCTGGAGTGTGAGGCGAGCAAAAGATTATGTCTGAGCAGAGCTGGGCTGATAAGCCACAAGACTACTCATCAACGCAGTGGGCGACAAAGCAGTTTTGTGTTGCACGATCTAACCTGTGTTAACTGCGGGCGGACGTACAAAACAGCAGGTGGTTTGAAGCGGCATTTGATTATACATAGAAGTGACCATCAAGTACGTACTACTAGTGGCGCACATGTCTGCAAAATGCGCGCCAAAGAATGTGAGAATTTGGCAGGGCTTAAAAGCCACCTTCGTGCGGCCCATCACTGATTTGTTTTCGTGTTTCTCTTTTTTTTTTCATTTTTCTTAACCTTTTTCTTCTAGGGGATGGGACATCCAACCAGATGCCTGACATTTACCCATATTTTAGTGAGTCCAACCAAGAGATCTTTTCAGGATTCTAGCCGCCCCTTTCTGTGCAATTGTTTGTATTTCACTTGCACTTGGTTCACCGGGTATGCTTGCTATGTACTTTTTAAAGTTCTTTTTCATAAGCCCAGTTGCTCCTATGATGACTGGTATAATTAAAACGTCTTTTAATTTCAAATCTTTTTTTGTGCTATATCAAGTAATGGCAATATTCGAAAACGAATTTGCTGCCATTATATGCGTGTCACTGTCATCTATATGGCGTGTGTATATATGTGTGTTTGTCTATGACCGTCTAGCGTTCTGATCGTCTTATCCAGCTTTCCTATTGTCTGCTGACCATAATACTTACATGTTATACATTGTCTTAAACCTATTTTTCCAATTTAACCCAAGTATCTCAAGATATATGCTTTAAGACATAATAATGCATATATAATAAAACTAACTTATTTTAATTACAAAGCTGGGTGCCTGGCGTTGCCCGGCGTGGCTCGGCGTTGCCCGGCGTTGCCCGGGTGTTTGGAGGTGTATGTTGAGCAAAAAAATACTTACATGTTAATGTTGATATATTAATAGATACAGTTTAACAACGGACATGTGCCATTTACAACAGAAAGGAACAACTAAAAGTCTCTGGGGTTTTATATCGGCCAATGGAAAAGCATACATAATCAATCTTTCGTATTGATTTGAGGGTTTTATATCGGCCAATGGAAAAGCATACATGATCAATCTTTCGTATTGATTTGAGGGTTTTATATCGGCCAATGGAAAAGCATACATGATCAATCTTTCGTATTGATTTGAGGGTTTTATATCGGCCAATGGAAAAGCATACATGATCAATCTTTCGTATTCAGTTGAGGGTTTTATATCGGCCAATGGAAAAGCATACATGATCAATCTTTCGTATTCAGTTGAGGGTTTTATATCGGCCAATGGAAAAGCATACATGATCCATCTTTCGTATTGATTTGCGGGTTTTATATCGGCCAATGGAAAAGCATACATGATCAATCTTTCGTATTGATTTGAGGGTTTTATATCGGCCAATGGAAAAGCATACATGACCAATCTTTCGTATTGATTTGAGGGTTTTATATCGGCCAATGGAAAAGCATACATGATCAATCTTTCGTATTGATTTGAGGGTTTTATATCGGCCAATGGAAAAGCATACATGATCCATCTTTCGTATTGATTTGAGGGTTTTATATCGGCCAATGGAAAAGCATACATGATCAATCTTTCGTATTGATTTGAGGGTTTTATATCGGCCAATGGAAAAGCATACATGATCAATCTTTCGTATTCAGTTGAGGGTTTTATATAGGCCAATGGAAAAGCATACATGATCCATCTTTCGTATTGAGTTGAGGGTTTTATATCGGCCAATGGAAAAGCATACATGATCAATCTTTCGTATTCAGTTGAGGGTTTTATATCGGCCAATGGAAAAGCATACATGATCCATCTTTCGTATTGATTTGAGGGTTTTATATCGGCCAATGGAAAAGCATACATGATCAATCTTTCGTATTGAGTTGAGGGTTTTATATCGGCCAATGGAAAAGCATACATGATCAATCTTTCGTATTCAGTTGAGGGTTTTATATCGGCCAATGGAAAAGCATACATGATCAATCTTTCGTATTGAGTTGAGGGTTTTATATCGGCCAATGGAAAAGCATACATGATCAATCTTTTGTATTAAGTTGAGGGTTTTATATCGGCCAATGGAAAAGCATACATAATCAATCTTTCGTATTGAGTTGAGGGTTTTATATCGGCCAATGGAAAAGCATACATATCAATCTTTCGTATTGATTTGAGGGTTTTATATCGGCCAATGGAAAAGCATACATGATCAATCTTTCGTATTGAGTTGAGGGTTTTATATCGGCCAATGGAAAAGCATACATATCAATCTTTCGTATTGATTTGAGGGTTTTATATCGGCCAATGGAAAAGCATACATGATCAATCTTTCGTATTGAGTTGAGGGTTTTATATCGGCCAATGGAAAAGCATACATGATCAATCTTTCGTATTGATTTGAGGGTTTTATATCGGCCAATGGAAAAGCATACATGATCAATCTTTCGTATTGATTTGAGGGTTTTATATCGGCCAATGGAAAAGCATACATGATCAATCTTTCGTATTCAGTTGAGGGTTTTATATCGGCCAATGGAAAAGCATACATGATCAATCTTTCGTATTCAGTTGAGGGTTTTATATCGGCCAATGGAAAAGCATACATGATCCATCTTTCGTATTGATTTGCGGGTTTTATATCGGCCAATGGAAAAGCATACATGATCAATCTTTCGTATTGATTTGAGGGTTTTATATCGGCCAATGGAAAAGCATACATGACCAATCTTTCGTATTGATTTGAGGGTTTTATATCGGCCAATGGAAAAGCATACATGATCAATCTTTCGTATTGATTTGAGGGTTTTATATCGGCCAATGGAAAAGCATACATGATCCATCTTTCGTATTGATTTGAGGGTTTTATATCGGCCAATGGAAAAGCATACATGATCAATCTTTCGTATTGATTTGAGGGTTTTATATCGGCCAATGGAAAAGCATACATGATCAATCTTTCGTATTCAGTTGAGGGTTTTATATAGGCCAATGGAAAAGCATACATGATCCATCTTTCGTATTGAGTTGAGGGTTTTATATCGGCCAATGGAAAAGCATACATGATCAATCTTTCGTATTCAGTTGAGGGTTTTATATCGGCCAATGGAAAAGCATACATGATCCATCTTTCGTATTGATTTGAGGGTTTTATATCGGCCAATGGAAAAGCATACATGATCAATCTTTCGTATTGAGTTGAGGGTTTTATATCGGCCAATGGAAAAGCATACATGATCAATCTTTCGTATTCAGTTGAGGGTTTTATATCGGCCAATGGAAAAGCATACATGATCAATCTTTCGTATTGAGTTGAGGGTTTTATATCGGCCAATGGAAAAGCATACATGATCAATCTTTTGTATTAAGTTGAGGGTTTTATATCGGCCAATGGAAAAGCATACATAATCAATCTTTCGTATTGAGTTGAGGGTTTTATATCGGCCAATGGAAAAGCATACATATCAATCTTTCGTATTGATTTGAGGGTTTTATATCGGCCAATGGAAAAGCATACATGATCAATCTTTCGTATTGAGTTGAGGGTTTTATATCGGCCAATGGAAAAGCATACATATCAATCTTTCGTATTGATTTGAGGGTTTTATATCGGCCAATGGAAAAGCATACATGATCAATCTTTCGTATTGAGTTGAGGGTTTTATATCGGCCAATGGAAAAGCATACATGATCAATCTTTCGTATTGAGTTGAGGGTTTTATATAGGCCAATGGAAAAGCATACATGATCCATCTTTCGTATTGAGTTGAGGGTTTTATATCGGCCAATGGAAAAGCATACATGATCAATCTTTCGTATTCAGTTGAGGGTTTTATATCGGCCAATGGAAAAGCATACATGATCCATCTTTCGTATTGATTTGAGGGTTTTATATCGGCCAATGGAAAAGCATACATGATCAATCTTTCGTATTCAGTTGAGGGTTTTATATCGGCCAATGGAAAAGCATACATGATCAATCTTTCGTATTCAGTTGAGGGTTTTATATCGGCCAATGGAAAAGCATACATGATCAATCTTTCGTATTGAGTTGAGGGTTTTATATCGGCCAATGGAAAAGCATACATGATCAATCTTTTGTATTAAGTTGAGGGTTTTATATCGGCCAATGGAAAAGCATACATAATCAATCTTTCGTATTGAGTTGAGGGTTTTATATCGGCCAATGGAAAAGCATACATATCAACCTTTCGTATTGATTTGAGGGTTTTATATCGGCCAATGGAAAAGCATACATGATCAATCTTTCGTATTGAGTTGAGGGTTTTATATCGGCCAATGGAAAAGCATACATATCAATCTTTCGTATTGATTTGAGGGTTTTATATCGGCCAATGGAAAAGCATACATGATCAATCTTTCGTATTGAGTTGAGGGTTTTATATCGGCCAATGGAAAAGCATACATGATCAATCTTTCGTATTGATTTGAGGGTTTTATATCGGCCAATGGAAAAGCATACATGATCAATCTTTCGTATTGATTTGAGGGTTTTATATCGGCCAATGGAAAAGCATACATGATCAATCTTTCGTATTCAGTTGAGGGTTTTATATCGGCCAATGGAAAAGCATACATGATCAATCTTTCGTATTCAGTTGAGGGTTTTATATCGGCCAATGGAAAAGCATACATGATCCATCTTTCGTATTGATTTGCGGGTTTTATATCGGCCAATGGAAAAGCATACATGATCAATCTTTCGTATTGATTTGAGGGTTTTATATCGGCCAATGGAAAAGCATACATGACCAATCTTTCGTATTGATTTGAGGGTTTTATATCGGCCAATGGAAAAGCATACATGATCAATCTTTCGTATTGATTTGAGGGTTTTATATCGGCCAATGGAAAAGCATACATGATCAATCTTTCGTATTGATTTGAGGGTTTTATATCGGCCAATGGAAAAGCATACATGATCAATCTTTCGTATTCAGTTGAGGGTTTTATATCGGCCAATGGAAAAGCATACATGATCAATCTTTCGTATTCAGTTGAGGGTTTTATATCGGCCAATGGAAAAGCATACATGATCCATCTTTCGTATTGATTTGCGGGTTTTATATCGGCCAATGGAAAAGCATACATGATCAATCTTTCGTATTGATTTGAGGGTTTTATATCGGCCAATGGAAAAGCATACATGACCAATCTTTCGTATTGATTTGAGGGTTTTATATCGGCCAATGGAAAAGCATACATGATCAATCTTTCGTATTGATTTGAGGGTTTTATATCGGCCAATGGAAAAGCATACATGATCCATCTTTCGTATTGATTTGAGGGTTTTATATCGGCCAATGGAAAAGCATACATGATCAATCTTTCGTATTGATTTGAGGGTTTTATATCGGCCAATGGAAAAGCATACATGATCAATCTTTCGTATTCAGTTGAGGGTTTTATATAGGCCAATGGAAAAGCATACATGATCCATCTTTCGTATTGAGTTGAGGGTTTTATATCGGCCAATGGAAAAGCATACATGATCAATCTTTCGTATTCAGTTGAGGGTTTTATATCGGCCAATGGAAAAGCATACATGATCCATCTTTCGTATTGATTTGAGGGTTTTATATCGGCCAATGGAAAAGCATACATGATCAATCTTTCGTATTGAGTTGAGGGTTTTATATCGGCCAATGGAAAAGCATACATGATCAATCTTTCGTATTCAGTTGAGGGTTTTATATCGGCCAATGGAAAAGCATACATGATCAATCTTTCGTATTCAGTTGAGGGTTTTATATCGGCCAATGGAAAAGCATACATGATCAATCTTTCGTATTGAGTTGAGGGTTTTATATCGGCCAATGGAAAAGCATACATGATCAATCTTTCGTATTCAGTTGAGGGTTTTATATCGGCCAATGGAAAAGCATACATGATCAATCTTTCGTATTGAGTTGAGGGTTTTATATCGGCCAATGGAAAAGCATACATGATCAATCTTTTGTATTAAGTTGAGGGTTTTATATCGGCCAATGGAAAAGCATACATAATCAATCTTTCGTATTGAGTTGAGGGTTTTATATCGGCCAATGGAAAAGCATACATATCAATCTTTCGTATTGATTTGAGGGTTTTATATCGGCCAATGGAAAAGCATACATGATGAATCTTTCGTATTGAGTTGAGGGTTTTATATCGGCCAATGGAAAAGCATACATATCAATCTTTCGTATTGATTTGAGGGTTTTATATCGGCCAATGGAAAAGCATACATGATCAATCTTTCGTATTGAGTTGAGGGTTTTATATCGGCCAATGGAAAAGCATACATGATCAATCTTTCGTATTGATTTGAGGGTTTTATATCGGCCAATGGAAAAGCATACATATCAATCTTTCGTATTGATTTGAGGGTTTTATATCGGCCAATGGAAAAGCATACATGATCAATCTTTCGTATTGATTTGAGGGTTTTATATCGGCCAATGGAAAAGCATACATGATCCATCTTTCGTATTGATTTGAGGGTTTTATATCGGCCAATGGAAAAGCATACATGATCAATCTTTTGTATTGAGTTGAGGGTTTTATATCGGCCAATGGAAAAGCATACATGACCAATCTTTCGTATTGATTTGAGGGTTTTATATCGGCCAATGGAAAAGCATACATGATCAATCTTTCGTATTGATTTGAGGGTTTTATATCGGCCAATGGAAAAGCGTACATGATCCATCTTTCGTATTGATTTGAGGGTTTTATATCGGCCAATGGAAAAACGTACATGATTCATCTTTCGTATTGATTTGAAGGATCCTCGGAAAGAAAAACTGTAAATGAAGATTCATACTAATTAAAGTTTTGGTGGTATTTGCAGCAGCTTTATTTCGGATGTTTCCCATATTAAAAAGCTGTACAGCTGGTCCTATACTATCACCATTTCTAATACCCTCTATTCACAGCCACCATGTTCTGAAGAACGTCTGTTTCTCCTTTTAATTACCGACTAAAAATATTACGTGTCTTTCAAGCTATCTTTTTAAGTCCACGCCATCTTAAATGAGCTCTACGTCATGCCACGTCAGACTCTACAGATCAAACCTGTTTTTAAATTATTGTTTGTGTTCTAAACTTTTTTTCTAGTAAAACATTTTAACATAAACACTTTCGTCTGTACATATCTATTTCGCTATAATAAAATACTTTCTAACATTATATGTTTAGAAAATGTAATAATAATTAACCAGCACATCTTTCGGCATTGCCCATCTTCTAGTGTAATGTAAATAAATACTTGTTAAAGCGTTTTAATTAATAATCGATTTTACTCGAGTAATATGATGTCCCTCATTAATTTTAATCGTCCAACTAAAATATTTTAAAACCCTATCCTCGAGTCCATGGAATCACCATCCGAAGATTCTTTTTTGGCATTGGTTTCGCCGATATTATTCTAATCAGAATCATTGTCAAACCAGCTGTCCTCCGCTAACACCCCAATCTAAGGTGATAGTGGTCAAGTGGTTAAGGACATGAACTGACGACCTGTGTTTTCCAAGTTCGAATCCAGTTCGTTCCACAAAATCATCTTGACTTAGGATGTTGGCAACCTTCACGTTGCCCCTACTATAAAAACCTGGGTTCTTTCTAGAAATAATTCTGATTAGAAAAATATTGAGGAAAAATATTGAGGAGGCTGTTGTCGCGGAATTACCTACGAATGAACTGATCCATTGACATAAATACCTGAAAACAAGGCACATCTTATTCATTACTTAGACGAACAAACTCACATTTTCATTATGTTCTTCCTAGCGTTATAACAAAAACCGATGTCTATAATAGGATCTTCAGATTCATACGGTGTGATGATGGGATCTATATGGTTTGAGTGTGGTGCTCGTTAGCAAAGGAAATAGATGCTTTTCCAGACATAAAAGTCTTGTCCCGTTTCGAAGTAATCTCCCCCGGCAGAAATGCACGATGTAATCTTCCAACAAAGAAGAACCATGGCAGTCCTCTTGTTTGTGCTGGTCAGGATACTCGAACCCATAAATTTTGACTTTGTAGGTTAGCATTTCACCTCAAGGCCACCAGCAATTAACACTCACCAAAGCCTCTTTCATCTCCTCAATTGTCTCATATAACGACAACCTGTTGGGGTTTCCTTGAGCTTAGGGAATAACCAAAAGTCACAGAAAAAAAGTCTGAATAATAGGGAAGGCGAGGAAATTTTTTTATTCCCATTTTGGCCAAATAGCCTTTGACAAAGATAGATTTCTGGACTGCACCCTTGGGACAAACTTAGCACAAATCTTTCGCATGTTCAGTTCCACACTGGCATCAAACTGTGTACTTATTGTCTCTATAGACACACGACGGCCTTTATTCATGAAATTCTTTATTTGGCCAATCAACTATGATGTTTTGAATTCCTTACTTCTCCCACATCTTTTATCTATCTACTAATTGGCCAATTGTGTAAAAATTCCGGTAGGAGCCTTCTATCATGTCTGAAAGTGACACAATGTTCAACGAGCGTGATCAGAGATGCGCCGTTGTACAACTCATGCTTTCTACCAATCCTAGTTATGATAATAGGACCATTGGCAACACTATCAAAATGCAAATCCGGACGGTTCAACGCTTGAGGGCATAGATCAACCCATCCCACATCCCACGGTTATGGTCTTTGGTGTAATTTCAAGCGAGGGCTACATCATTCCACCTCATATCTCTGAAGTCGGTATGAAAGTCAACACCAAAGTGTACCTAGATTTGCTGAAGACTGTGGTGATCCTCTACTGCAATTAGGTGGCCGCTGGCAGACCCTGGGTGTGGCAGCAGGACTCAGCGCCGGCCTACAAATCCAAACAGACCCAGGCTTCGCTCCAGAAGGAATACTAAGAGTTTATACCCTTCACTCAGTGGCCCCCTCCTCTTTGGCCTGATCTAGCTGGACAACTTTGTATGGTCACACGTCAAGAACATCAGAAACCTAACATCTCACAACACCAAAGCCAACCTGAACGTCGCCATCTGCCGAGCATTTGCCGAGCTCCTGTCGGCGCTTGTGGAAAAAGCATGGTCCCAGTTTTAAACCTGTATGGAGACAAGAATTGAGGCTGAATTGGATAGATGTCAGCTTTACTACGTAATCAAGAAACCTGAATTGAGTTTTTAAATAACAGTTTTTAAATAAAGCCTTTTGTTGTTTAGGGAGACAATTTTATCATCCTACTCCGTAAAATATCGAATCATCGTCCCTTGACGTCAGATCAAAACTTCCACTTTCCGAACCACTATGATGTCTGTAAAGCTGAAATTCTTACAATATCAGCAATATTCACATTACTATGACCACTTGGATTTTGTTCAAGAAGGCAATGACATTTTTCCCAGAAAATGTCTGTTATTATTAAAATCTACTACCACATTTTGATTGTGTCTACGTGTTTGAGTTCGTTCACTATGGACTCTAAAATGACTGATTTAATTGTAAAATAGAGGATCTAACCGATTTTGATGACAAAAATATAAAGCAGTGTGAAAAATTCGTTGATCATCATTTAATCCCGGGCTACCTCATGTCTCCCTACTAGTATATATATATATATATATATATATATATATATATATATGTACAGTGCCACGCAAAATTATTGGATACATTACATTTTTCTTCATAACTTTAATTAGGGTTCAAGATTTTACCTAGAATTTGTTCAGTATATTCCTATTACTATTCTAACTAATATTTGGGGTTGTAAAAGAATTTTGCGTGGCACTGTATATATACTGCGTTTAGAGATTATATGCAAGTAATATATAAGTCTTTTATGTTAAAAGTCATATTATGTTGTTTAGATTCTGTTCAATATCATTAACTTTGATAAGTAAAACTTGTTATTTTTGTTAAAAAAAATGTAACGAAGTTCAGTAGACTAATTTAACTGGCAGTAGTTTAGTTACAACTATTTATTTTTTATACTTTTACATAAGTTAACTTTGTAAAACTTATGTTAAATAAAATAATATGAAAAAATGTTAGCAAAAATTCGTCAGTCTTTTACAGGAAAGAATATGACAGAAAGCAGTTCATTTTAAAAAGTTAAAGATATATTTTTAAAAAAGTATAAGAACCTCCTAAAATTTAAATACTGATTTTTTTTTAAAAGATGAAGGCCGATTGTTTGTATTACTTCTATTGAATGGACTATTGTTCTCATCTTGAGTGTTATTTGTGCAACTTTTCGGTCGGATGGTCCTTCGGTCGTCTTCAAGCATGTTGTTTGTTTCGAAAAGAAACAACCAACTTGCCTAAAGACGGTCGAAGGAAAATCCTACTGAAACATCTATCTATCTATCTATCTATCTATCCATCTATCTATCTATCCTCTCTCTCTATCTCTATCTCTATCTCTATCTCTCTCTCTCTCTCTCTCTCTCTATATATATATATATATATATATATATGTTGTTTGTTTAGAAGAGACGTTGCGAGCCTATCCTTGTTTTATCGTTATTTCCATGGCAGGTGCTCGTCTGAACTCCAATCTCTGCCCCCCCCCTCGCCAATCTTTCACGAAAAACACCCGTCTAGCTGAATCCACTGTGAAAAATTCCCCCACTCTATATCTGTGCCTAAATCAAAACGCGGATTCCATGAACAAAGCTTCTTTCTTAGAACTGAACGCCTGTGGAACTCTGTTCCGTCTGCCTGCTTCCCACCGGACTACAACTTGGATGTCTTCAAGTCCAATGTTTACAAATTCCTAATGAACCGCCCCCTTCAGTAAACACTTCATCAAATCTCCACACTAACGTAATGTACTTGCAATAACCCTTATCCCTGAGTTGCTTCCGGGCCTTGATAAGTGGTGATCACTGTGTAAAAAAAACAAAAAAAAAACAAGAAACAACCAACTTGCCTGAAGACGGTCGAAGGAAAATCCTACTGAAACGTCGCACTAATAGCCCTCAAGATAAGAACAATAGTGCGATTTATACACGTGATATAAGCTCCTAAAATTTATAGCACCAATGCTCATTTCCTTTGTATAATTCTTAGCAGCCTATTGTAAACATCTGATGTTAGATTTGTTGATAAGTAGTTTGCAGTAACTTTAACTGAACCCAAGAGACCACATGTACTGCTACATTGCATTCCATTAGAATAAGTATCTGCCTTGAGGATGTTTCACAAGTTCTCAATAGAATTCAAGTCAAAGCTATTTGAAAGTCAGAATCTTGAATAAATCCCTTTACTTTTAACCATGATTTAGTCAACTTTGATGCATGACTTAGTACTTTGCTTACATATCTATCTATCTATCTATTTATCTATCTATCTATCTATACGCTATAAGGCGCATATATATACATATATATGCATATATATATGCATATATATATATATATATATATATATATATACTATTATACAACGTTATTTTGTGTGTTGTACGGGGGAATCTTGAATAACTCCATTTTCTTTCAACTATAATTTAGTCAACTTTGATACATGACTTTGTACTTTGCTTGCATATCTATCTATCTATCTATCTATCTATCTATCCTCTCTTTCTCTCTCTCTCTATATATATATATATACATATACATAGAGAGAGAGAGGATATATATATATATATATATATACATATGAGCAAACAGTTAATGAAATATGTTAAAAAAACACTTTGAAATGAGTTAAAAACATATTTAATCTGAAAAGGAATAACATTTTTAACAGATTTCATTAACTGTTTGCTCATATTATAGGCTCTATTTTCTATTTGGTTTTATCGAACTTTTATATCTGGCTGAGATAATTTTATAAATATTCAATCTTTAATATTTATAATTTACTTTAATTTTACCATCTTGGATCATTTTGGTAAATTCAATTGTAATTTTCATTATATATATATATATATATATATATATATATATATATATATATATACATATATATATATATGTATATATATATATATATCTACTATTATATGAAGTTACTTTGTGTGTGTGTGAGAGAGCTATATTAATTCCTTTCTTATAGATTCCAAACGGCTGAGCTCTCTCTCCTTCTCTCTCTCTCTCTCTCTCTCTCTATATATATATATATATATATATATATATATATATATATATATATATATATATATACTCGGGTTTTTTATATTCAAAAGTAATGGACTAATGAATTCAACGAGGTTGTTAGATAGTGCTCAATAAAAAGAGCTGATAATACTTGTTTATTGTTATATAAACATACTCACATCCCGCTGCTACAATTAGCCATTTGTTTCAATCAAACAACAGATATCATCAGGCAGCGACTTGACTATTCAAAAGTTCAATGAATAAACATTTATTCATTGAACTTTTGAATAGTCAAGTCGCTGCCTGATGATATCTGTTGTTTGATTGAAACAAGTGGCTATTTGTAGCAGCGGGATGTGAGCATGTTTATATAACAATAAACAAGTATATATATATATGTATACTAGCAAAAGTACCTGTTGTTGACTGGGTTCAGAAACAGCCTACAGAAAATAGACTCTGATTTATGAAAGTATGATAGATTATGAAAAGGAAGGGTTGTAAAGAGATAGCTACGAATTTGGGGTTATCAAAACCAAAGCAAAATATGATGAAAGCAAAAATAAAATAGATAAACCCCATAATTTATTATACCATGCCTGTTCACACTTTAACACTTATCACAATATTCTGTGGATCTATATAAAACACCTTGTTTAACTTTGTGACATATTTCCATTCTATGGAAGTCAGGCGCGAACGATCCCCCCCCCATAATTTTATTATACCATATTTCTTCAAACTGAAACATAATTATCAAAGTATACTTACGCAGATAGATATGAAAAGTCTTTATTAAAGTTTGTGCCTATTTTCATCCTATGGAGGACAGGCGCAAATGCAGACCCCACAATTTTATTATACCGCCCCTATTTAAGTTAAAACATACTTATCAAAGTATTATTATGTACATCTATATCAAAAACACTTGTAAACGTTTTTTTTTTTAATTTTTTATTTCCATACTTTGTGGACCAGACCCCACAATTTTAATGAATCATCATTATGCCAGATCAAACATACCCATTCCTGTGTCTCGATACATCTATCTTTATATGTGATCTGTTTTTTAAAATAGTCAACCATATATGAGCCTATTCGTGATCAGACACATACACAAACGTTCAGCTTTATATTATAGATATACACACTATTATATAAAAGACACTTTGTGTGTGTGTGTGTGTGTGTGTATGCCAATTCCTTTCTCATAGATTCCAAAACGGCTGAGTTTATCTTTTGCAAATTTTACATCAAGGTAATTTGGACATTTTTTTCGTTTGTGCAAACTATCCGCAAAATTCCGACGATAGCGCAGTTCTTATGACACACAAATGTCAATTTTTCATATTAAATTTAAACTTGCCTTATAATTATCAAGTTATAATATTTACTTTCAAAACTAATTAATTTAGCTAATCGAAATAGGAACTGTTTAGTTAAAGATTAGACATTATCGGTTATGTTCTTTGTAATTCTTGGCGGGTTGATCTGTAAATTCACCCTCGTCAGTTAGTCCATTCGTCCGTTTGTTTGTCCGCACTTTTCTCAATTACTACGACTTTTTTTGAAATTTTGCACAAACATTAAACATGATATGAATAATAAAAAGAAACTCCGGTTGCCGCCCGCCCCAGAGATGCTTTTGATTTTTATAAAACTTTTTGAAAAGTTGTAACTAACTGATTTCTATATAAGTTGGTTTGTTTATACTTCGTGATAACTCTTGGGTGTGTCCCAGGGACTGTTTTAAAATAAAAACACTCCATTTTTTGGACTATTTTACTATATTTGTCCAAAATTTTCTGTTTATATCTATATAGCAGTTTTGCATGGTGTAGAACTCAAGTTTAAATATGTTAATGTGTTGAGAACTTTGGGGGCTTAATGATGGAATAGTCATTTTTTTTGCATAGTTAAGAGCTAAAATTTGCATATGTTAAGGACTAAAACTGCACCGTTTGTTCAATTTGACTAGGATTTGACGTCTCCTGGGGGACTTTTGGGATTAAATGGTGGGGGCAAATGCTGAACTTAGCCATTTTGTATGCCTCGTCCACTGTGCACTCACGGGGGACCATGCATGCTTCACTTGTTTTAAGATAATTCATTGAAATAATGGACGGTTTAAAATGGGTTTCAATGTTAAATAAAAATATTTTAAATTCTGTACATTGATAGTGCACACATGAAACTCTAGTCCCTTTGGAAGTAACCTTCTCCGGCTGCAATACACTTGTTCTATCGTTCTAACAACTTCTGGAAGGCCTTATGTAAGCGAAGTTCACTCATGTAAGTGTGTCAATGACCCTCGTCAGAGCCTCGTTCATTTCCTCCATTTTCTCATAACAACAGCCTCTAAGGCTTTCATTATGCTTAAGAATAACCAAAACCGGGGGTAAGGTATGAACTATAGGGAGGATAAGGCACTGTCTTGATGCCTATCTTAGTCAATAGTAAGTGATCTTCTCTGAGAACCCCTGAGACAAACTTCGCACAAATTGTCCACATCTTCATTTCCTTTTGAATAATTGTATAAACAGTTCTAACATTGACATCAAACTGTACACTTATTGTCTCTATAGACACACGACGATCCTTATCCATGAAATTCGTTATTTGACCAATCAACTCTGGTGTTCTGACTTCGTTAATCCCTTAAAAATCACTCTTCATCATTCACAGATCAGCTTCCCTTCTTCTATACCACTCAAAAACTGATACTCGATTCATGCAAGATGGGCCAAAAGCAGTCTGAAGCATTCCATACGTGTCATTGACAATTCTACTCAAGTTTAAAACATAATTTGATTACATATTGTTCTTCTAAAGTGTCCTTACACCCAGATTGCATTTTGGAAATTCACCAGCCGTGACAGCCAGGCTTTACTAGGGTCTATTCTAATTCCTTTTGTAGCTGTTCATTTGAACCTGAAGTCATTAAAAAATGGTCAGTTATCTCATAAGATGTATAGCAATAACATACTGAATATCTAAGTGTCTACAACAGTTTGCAATACCTGTACAAAAATCTCTGGAAACTTATTTAAGGAACCTCGTAGAACGAAACCATCGACACAGAAAAAGAAAAAGAAGAAAAAGAAAAAGAAAAAGAAGACGTAACCTTTTCTTTACCGTTTTTGAAAAGATAATTCCAACTCTGTAATCGCATGAGAATTTATTAGAAATAGCAAAGAAAACAGCGAAAAAGTTACCCCCTCTACAAACTTTAATAATTATTTTGTGTTTTATCGGTTTTTGTTTCAAACTGATTTCCACACAAAATGAACGTACTCTATATTTAAAACGCGTAGACTTCATTGCGAACTAGCTGGACACCCGGCGTTGCCCGTGTGTATAATACGCTTTTTTTACATAGGCTTCACCACCTTATTAATGCCCAGAGGCTACTCAAGGATAGGGGTTAAAGAGTGTACAGTAGTCAATTGGACAATATAGTAATTGTCAGTAATGGAAATTCAGTAAAATTCTTTACTTAAGGGGAACGGCTTATCAAGAACTTGCTTACATTGGATTTGAAGACAACCATATTGTAGTCAGCTGGAAAGCAGGAAAACGGAATACAGTTCCACAGGCGTGCAGTTCTAAGAAAGAAGCTTTGTTCATGGTATCTACCTTTAGGTTTAGGCACAGATAAAAGTGGGGCGGGAATTATTGATGGTGTTTTAAGTTAGACGAATGTTTCTTGTGAAAGTTTGGCGAGGGGGGAACATAGACTGAAGCTCAGTCGAGCACTTGCCATGGACATAACGATACATCAGAGACAAACTCGTTACATCTCTTCTGTGAGAAAGAGGTTGCTGGGAAGAGAAAAGGACATCTCCTACGAGCCTACGAAGTCTATTTTGAACTCTATCAAGGTAGAATAAACTCCTGCCCAGATGTGGCAACAATACTCCATTCTTGGACGAACTTGGCTCTTATATAGAGAATTTCACCAGCAGTAAGATATCTAAACATTAGATTTTAATTAACTCAGTTTGTTGTATGTAGTTTTATAGAATCAATCCTCTATAGAATATTATATATACGATGGATAATTTGCCCGATGGAGTAATTCGCATTAAGTAAATAAATAAAATAAAATAAAAAATAATAATGTCTTTCATCAAATTCTTTCAGTGTTTGTTTACAATATCACATCAGCTGATATTTGTGATGGACGATGAATGCCCTGGAAAAGTCACTTCTGATTAATGTTTAGCTATAAACGAATAAATAATTTGCGGCGAATTTAAATGTTACATCTTCTTTTATCGTAAATTGAACTCATTAATAATAAAATTATTGAACTCAGAACCATTCGATCTGTAGTCGAATACTCTACCACTGAGCAATATATCCAGATTATAATAGCTCTATTATTTTTTAAAGAAATGATTTTCTGAGAATTGAATCTCTCTTGATTTATGGAGAAGTATCTCCTTTGGCCGGTGTATGTAAAATACTACCATGTAAATATTCATTTTTATCTATAAGAAAGAAAGACCATTTTTAGATCTGCATTTTTTCGATTTTCGATACTTATCGAATGCATTACTGTACAAAACATATCTAAGAACACTGACAGATATTAATTAAAGGTCCACTCTGCCCCAGAGTGGTAGTACCTGTTAGGGCCCCCAACTATTGGTTAAATAGAATCCGACTTAAAAAAAACAAATATACTCCATTAAAAATCGTTCCTCAAAATAATTAGATTCGGAATTAAATAACCTGTAAAAGGTTGATATGCTGTAAAACAAAAACTACCAACTACCACTGACAGACATATAAATTACACTTTTGTGAAATTTGATAAATATAGGCCCAGCTGTTTCGGAACCTATAAGGAAAGTACTCCCACACAAAGTGACTTTTATATAATAGTATAGATAGAGATGTATATTCACGAAGCCATCAAACACCAATGATTGTTCGTTTCGTTTGAGTACATGTAGATATTAAGTGATGGAAGTAAAATGTGTTAATTTTTTATACAAGAAAATGCGTGTGTGGAGTTGAGCGTTGACTGACGCCATGTTTATTGTTGAACGGTATCCAAAAGTCGACATTCCAGCAACCTTGCTTAAATTATATGTTAGTTTAATAATGCCAGTGTATGAGAGTGTTCTGTATTTCTGCATCGTATGTGTAATAGGAAAATGTTAAATGTATGTAATGAAGAGATAAATGCTGACGGTGCGACAGGTATGAGGAAGCTACTATAAGAAAATACAGTCTCTTCTAGATGTTTAAAGAGGATAAAATCACCAAAGTATGACGATTTGGGGAGAGTGAGTCTGTAGCAGTTAACAAACTATTTACTATAAGCGGATCAATGCCCGGTGCCAAAGTGATTCAGCCACACTGACCAATTCGTTGGCAGGGCACATTGGTTTGATTATTAAATAAAAATTGAGTATAGTGTAATAATTAAAAATAGATATATAAAAACACGCATGGATACGATGAAAATGCTATACTCAAATGCCGAAGCAATTGCTCCTGTAGTTTTTTTTATTTTTAGCCTTCTGGGATCTCAGCTGCGATCGCCAGAGAGACGCCAGCAAGCGACATATATAGATCTCTATCACTCACCCCTCCCACTGCTACTTGTTGACGACTGCAGTCTGATGGCAGATGACACCTTCAAACAGACATTTACACTTTCTTTCTTTCTCTCTAGTTTGAGATACAATCTCGCCTTTTTTAAATAAACCCATTATTATTGTTTTGTTAAAAGCAATATCGTTTGGCCTTGTGTTTATTTAAGTAATTATTAGGAAAGAAATGCACAACATTTCCCTCCTATAAGTCTCCTCGAAATTATCATGGGAATGTACGATATGTAATATATTATACTGATAATATCCGGAAAACATCAGAAAGAAAATAGCAAGTAGTGTGACCATGTAACGTCTATGGTTTTAATGCTATAATGTATTATTCTACGAAGGAAAAATTGACTTCTTTTTATTAAGTATATATATTCTTGGAAGTTTTTTAACCTCGAAAGCAATATAAAAATCTAATTGACTTTTTTTTTAGTCCTTCGTTGGAAAATGATTTTAGCAATACGTTATTTAATCTTCTGCAGTCGCTGAATCAACTTGTTTCGTCGAATTCACAAGAGTTCTAAGTTTTCAGAGACCATTAGTAGTTTACCATGAAGCAGTGTTTCGGGGTTATATATATATATATATATATATATATATATATATATATATATATATATATATATATATTCATCCACATACATTACTGTTTCGCTGTATCATAGCTCATCAGTGCGGCTAAACGGGCAACTACCTCAAGCTAGGATCAAAACCCACCGCTCAAACAACAGTCAAAGCTTCTATCCATTACGCTATACAGCTGTGCGGGTAGTAAATTAACCATGATTTGACATCGTCCAAATGCCTAAGCTCGATTTGTTTACACAAAGAGCGTCGCTTAAGACGCTAATGGCAGTTTGTATATCACTTCCCAATATGCTCAACCCAAAAGAGGGAGCATTATATATATGGACTCTTCCCCATCGATTTCGACGTATGAGGTTCCGCCACAACAACTAAGTTGCTCAGAAATCCATGCAGATGATTTGTTTTATAGTGGTGAAGGCTTTGTGTAGAACCAACCACTTTTTGGTATTACTGTATAATCGGTGTCACGTGACCGGTGAATCAGTAGCAATTATAATTCCCTGATAAAAAGATGGTAATTTCCTTACACAGAAAGCCACCTAATTATTAAATAAAAATTGAGTATAGTGTAATAATTAAAAATAGATATATAAAAACACGCATGGATACGATGAAAATGCTATACTCAAATGCCGAAGAAATTGCTCCTGTAGTTTTTTTTTTTTAGTTTATTGGTAAGTAACAAACATACATTTTTGTTTTTATTTATGTAGAAGATTACAAAAGTCGAACAGTTTTTTTTTTATGGAGTGATATTCGTTTTATTTATAAAGTAAATGACTGTAATGCTCCTCCTACGTAAAGATGAAAACAAAATAAGTAAAGATTTTTTAAATTGGCAAATTTTACAGTATCGTTTTTTTTTTTTACTTGGCAAAATAAAACGATACAGAATTAAAAATAAATTTTCACATATTTGTGTCGTGTTTTTTATTATTAAATTCCTCAATACGCACCGGGTTTTTATTGGCTACGCTGCATATCAACTTGCCAAGATAGCATTGTTCACAATGCGACTATCTACTCTCACTCTCTTTATTCCTCTCTTTATATTTATATATATATATATATATATATATATATATATATATATATATATATATATACTAACACGAGTACCCGTCGTTGACTGGGTTCAAAAACAGCCTACAAAAAATGGACTGATTTATGAAAGTATGATAGGTTATGAAAAGGAAGGGTTGTAAAGAGATAGCTTCGAATTTGGGGTTATCAAAAGCAAAGCAAAATATTATGAAAGTAAAAATAAAATAGATAAACTCATAATTTATTATACCATACCTGTTCAAACTGAAATACTTATCACAATATTCTGTGGATCTATATTAAAAAATCCTTGTTAAACTTTGTGACATATTTCTATTCTATGGAGGTCAGGTGCGAATGAACACCCCCATAATTATCAAAATGAAGCATAATTATCAAAGTATACTTACGCAGATAGATATGAAAAGTCTTTATTAAAGTTTGTGCCTATTTCCATTCTACGGAGGCTAAGCGCGAACGCAGACCCCACAATTTTATTATACCATCCCTATTTAAGTTAAAACATACTTATCAAAGTATTCCTATGTACATCTATATCAAAAACACTTGTAAACGTTTTTTTTAATTTTTAAAATTTTTTTATTTCCATACTTTGTGGACTAGGCGCGAACGCAGACGCCACAATTTTAATGAACCACCGTTCTGCCAGATCAAACATACCCATTCCTGTGTCTTGATACATCTTCTATCATGATATGTAATCAGTTTTTTTAAAATAGTCAACCATATAGGAGCCTATTCGTGACCACACACACACACACACACACACACACACACACACACACACACACACACACACACACATATATATATGTACAGACACAGAGACATTCAGCTTTATATTATATATATATGTATATATACAACAAACAAAACAAGGCAATTATTCTCATTTTTTTTTTACTTACCCAGATCGGGCTAGCCTTTTTTTTTTACTCGCTCTCCACCAGGGGAAAACATTTATGCTCAGTAGACACTATCATTGAGTGTCTAAGGTCTCTCTGTACAAGGGCTTGCCAGAACAACCTGGCATGAGGATACTTTCTCCATAGAAGTAAACCCTTACCAAATATTAACAATCACATAGTATTCGCTGCCCAAATAAGATCTCCTCACTATGGCTTACCCATATAAGCTTTTACGGGGAATGGTGCACCTTGTCCAAGTGATATTACCTCAAGTAATAGCACGAAGCCGGATACTCCACCAGACTAGATAAATTCTTGCCATGGAATCCAGTAAGATCAAGAGATATACTACAACGTATAAAAATGGTTAATTGGGGAGAGGAAAATTATGTTCTCAACTTCTTTACTAAATCAGTGCTTGAGAAATAAAGAACTTTAATGGAACATTCGAATATCTATGTATTTCATAAAGAATTCAAGTGTTAGCCCCAGCTTGTGGGCCCCATGATTTCTGAGACTGAAGTAAAAAAAAAAAAAGAGAAAATATATGAACATATATATATATATATATATATATATATATATATATTATGTGTACAGAAAGTTGTTAGTTGAGACAGATCATTGGTACCGTCGGTTTCAAGCTCGAAAATAAGGTCCGTTTAAGGTATCCTTATCAAGCTCTCTTCAGCCAATATTCGTCTCTTATATATATTATATATGTATATATATATATATATATATATATATATATATACGTATATATATAATATATGTATATATACATATATATACATATATATATATTATATATATATACACATATATATATACATATATATATATTATATATATATATATATATATATATATATATATATATATATATATATATTACGTGCGGCATTATCGTATTGACACTTTGGTTCTCGCCAGGTCATCGAAGCTAAGCGACGTTAAGTGTAGACAGTACCAAGTGGGTGACAATTTGGAAACGCTAGGCGCTGGATGTGCTCTCCGCTCATCTGCAGCATTGTTTCCAGTCGCCCTAAACGTATATACTTAATTAATTATTTATAATGGAATTAAAATAGTGTCGACTCAGATGTGTGGGTAAAGACTGTGCAAGTCTGGCCACAAAAATTCCAGTGGGAGTCAACAGTCTCACAAGACAGAACGGGACCATTTTTTATGCATTTTCACTATAAGGAAAATACCACAAAGACCTTCTAGATAGCCTAATAGTGCAATTCTAGAATTATAAGCATTTCTTATAATGTAACGCTTTACTAGGTATAGACAATCTGTTACGTAATTCGGACGCGCGTATGCAAATTTTTTTTTTTTTTACATTATTTAATATTATTGTACGATATATGCAAACACAATTTTCGCATTAATATAAATACACGAGAAGACGGAACTGGGCCGTTTTATATACATTTTCACTAATTTAAACAGTATTCAGTTTTTTAATGAAAATACAACAAAGTCCTTTCAGATAACGTAATGGTGCAATGCTAGAGTTATACACATTTCTTATAATGTATCGATTTATGCGATTTTTAGTCACGTGCAAGCGACTCTATAAGTCATTCCGTCGGTCGGTCGGTCTGTAACAATTTTGTGCTTGGCCTTTTTGGTTAAGATCAAAGGTATGTTGTTAATAGATGCTTTTCTTAGCTTTTTAAGCTTTTCTTGACCTTTTGGCCAAGTTCAAAGTGTAATTGTTATATTTTTTTTTTACCCGTCAATAAAAATGTTTTAAAAACTGGGAGTTAAGTAGGACCTCCCCCAATATGAAAGTGTGAATGCGGTATTATGGTGAAAGAAGATACTATCTGGGAGAAACTTTTTATTTTGTTTAGTTCTGGAGTGACAACGATGACCAGCGGCCCCCACTATCCCCCCATTAGAGTTGGCCATGTGCCTAAATTTTTTGTTCATCGTTGATTTTGACTGTATTTTTAACACGAATAAAAGATTTAATATCTCAAAGTGTAGTATCTGTTCCGGCAAATACTACAAGCAAAGACCATATGTGGGGGCAGCCCCACATATGAGACTTTGGTCAATGTAGGGGCAACCCTTCATACCAATTGTCACTATCCAGCTCCCCTACTCCCCGGAGAGTTGATCCCCATTTCCCCTTCACTTCTCACATTAAAAATCGGCCTTGTGCCTAATTTGCTCGGTGGGGGAGCAAATAAATATCACCTTTTCTTGACCTTTTGGCCAAGATCAAAGTGTAGTATCTGTTCTTACTGCATGCTGTACTTATGTTTGTAACTTTGTGATATAAAGTGGGGGATCACTTTTCTGTATTATTTTAATGTAAAATGATCACCCACTTTACAATCAGTCAGTCTCAAAGCCATTCGAGTCATTCTCTAGATCATTCAAGTTGTTTTTGAAGGATTCCAGCTATTTTTTAAGCATTCAAGTCATTCTTAAGGTCATTCAATTCATCCTTAAGTTCATTAAAGTCATTCTAAGTCATTTACTTTTTATTTATTTAAGTCATTTCAGCCCATTTTTCGGTCATTTTAGTTTATCTTTAAGAATTTCATGTCAATCCTACATTCACGCATCCATTCATCACACGAGAGCACGTGACTAATGGCTATCGGCCTTGTTTTTACGTAATTTAATATCATTGCACGAAACATGCAAACACAATTTTCGCACTTATTGATATAAATACATGTATATTTTATATTGTTCAATTTTTAATTATCATTTATACTAGAGAGCAATTCCATGCTTCCGTTATGTCTTGAAAGATAAAGGATACCCCTTAGAGGCAGCAACGCGTGTAATTATGAGGCAAGGATTGCGCAATCACCAACCACACCTCTCCTGAATCGGCACTGTTTGAGTCCAGTGGCAAGGAGAACACCAGGACGACTGGAAACAATGCCGAGATAAGCGGAGAGCACATACAGCACCTGAAAGTGCCAAATGGTCACCCATTTAATACTGACTAGGTTCAACGTTGCTTAACTTCGGAGATCCAGCGATAATCGGTGTGCCAACGTGGTTATGCCGTTAGATCAAGAAAGAAACTCAATTCTGCCTGGACAATACTTCATCCCGCCACTTATGAAAGCACATTTAACGTTTAAATGTAAATGCGACTTGTTTGTCTATGGTAAAATAACGTCACGTATAAAGATGAAAGACTGTAAACATAAGAAAGAGGACGATCACGTGAGAGGTGTCGATGACATTTGAAAGCATGTTCAAGAAGACGACCACGTGAAAGCCGTCACAGCTGTTACTAGAAAATGAGGAAGTAAATGTCGTTGTATATAAAAAAAAACAAGATGGAAGTTCTTTTCTATTTTTTCACAGTTTTGCGTCTGAGGCTACAACGTGTTGGTTCCCAGATAACAGCTCAAATTGGTGTACATAGCTGTCACCCCAGGAGGAAGCCTCTTCTGAATGCAATACACAAGAAAGCCCGTAATCAGTTTGCTGAAGACATGTCAACAAAGCCCATAGATTACTGGAACCATGTCTTATGGTCTGATGAGACGAAATTTAATTTGTTTGCTTCTGATGGCCTTAAGCATGTGTGGTGGCGACTAGGGGTACAAAGATAAGTGTGTCAAGCTTGGTGGTGGGGATGTCATGATTTGGGGCTGCAGGTATTGGAGAGTTACATGGAGGGAAATATGAAACTGTCAGCAGAGCATAATCCCCTCTCTCCAGAAAGAATGAGAATGTCATAGTCTGAGGCTGAATGAGTGCTGCAGGTATTGGAGATTTACATTTCATTGGGGGAAACATGAACTCCAACATTTACTGTCAAATACATCAGCATAGCATGATCCTCTCCCTCCAGAAACTGTGTCGCATAGCAGTGTTACAGCATGACAATGACCCAAAAACACACATCCAAGACAACCACCGCTTTACTAAAGACGCTGAGGATAAAGCTGATGGGCTGGCCAATCATGTCTCCAGACTTGAACCCATTAAAACATCTTTGGGGCATCCTCAAGTAGAAGGTGGAGGTGCTCAAATTCTCAAATATCCGCCAGCTCCTCGACGTCGTAATTGAAGAGTAAAAGAGCATTCCAGTTCATATCTGTTATTTCCATAGATTGGATTTTACACCCGCTCTTCAATACAGGATTCTTCAACACGGACTTTTCACCCCTTCGCTAAGGCAAGATATTTTTTAAAGAGATTCCAAAGGATATAATTGAACCGCGCTTCCAAGACGCATTGAACTGAAGACATGAGCAAGTACCATCAGCTGCTGGTCCTCGTTGATTTGCAAGTATTACTTTTATTTATTTAGACCCTACGCCATTAAGTATAGGTTATGTTAAGTTGTATAAATTTTAGGAGTGTTACATTAATATATGTAAAGATAACGCTGCGGCACACAGAAATAGACCCAGTGCATCTAGCACAATTAAGGCTAGAAAGGTAAATAGTTTACTCTTTAGAAAAAAAAACAAGCATGTGTTATATTATTAGACAGAATTTCGACGCAGTTGCTGGCGATGAAGCGGCCAGAAAAGACATGTCGAACATCAAGAAACATAAGCTAATATTTCTTCGGGACCTATTCGTTTTCGAAAGAATAAATTCTAGCCTTTCCTCTCGTGAACGACCTGTTAATTAGCATGAATTTCGAGAAAGGTTTCATTAAGTCAATGTCATGAGAACCTGACAACAAAAAAAGAAATACACGCAGTGCACCGAGCGTTATTAATACATTGGCTCAAAGGTCAGCTCCCTACACACGTTAGAAGCAGGCGTCGATTATATCAGAAAGAAATGGCCAAGTGCTCGAGTAGAGCCCAAACTTTCGAATCAATTTGACTATTTCAGTTAATATTTTGTCTATCCGTATATATATTTTGAGGCTAATAAGAAAACTGTGTAAAGAAAATAGATTTCCTTTTTATTAGGAATCAATGTCCATCTCTCTCATCCTTAATTTATTTATTTCCTCAAGAAAACCTTTAAAATCTCCAACAATCTCTAATGCATTTCAATACCTGAGTTGTATTCGACGCAACGACCACACACATGGAAAAGCGACACTTAAAGGATGAAGACCAGACCGCACACGTATGTAAAAAAGATTTTCATTAATTGGTTTGTATTTCTTGGGTTCTCACTAGCGGGAGAGGACAAACCCCCCCCCCCGATATATATATATATATATATATATATATATATATATATATATATATATATATATTCCAAGTTAACAATATTTAAAGATCGGAAACAATGACTTTAAAGAGGTTTATATAATAGTGTTTAAAAATAAATAAAGCCAGGTATACTTTTATTATATTATTTATTTACTAGCGGGGGTACCCGGCGTTGCCCGAGTGTTTGTTTCTGGGACGGGGGGGGAGTTTTAAAAAATGTTATGGTAGGTAAGTAGGAAGGATCAAACCCGGAGTCATGAGTAAAAGTAGGAAAATAAAGTGTGAAAAAAAAACACAAACATCTGCAACGTTAACAGTTCGGCCACCAAGAAAAGTCCATTCCAGTTGTTTAGGAAAAAAACAAAAAAAAAACGACTACGGTAGGTCGGCGCGAACGTGAAAATATAATGTGAATTGTCCAGCACGCTAACCACTACGCCACAGAGCACTGCACGTAGTTTAGTGATTTTAAATAACTTCACATGAAAGAACTACGAAGCCAAACCGGTGTTCTCTTCTCAACTGTGCCTTGTGAACGATCCCCAAACGGTGTTAAGTGGTGGCAGGGGGAGGAAGAATTTATAAGAGAGAAAATATTTTACCACTTCCATTGATCTTAACCGATGTTGGCCGTGACTTCTCAGCAGAAAAGTATAGAAATCTAAGATTATCGAGGAATTTGAGAAATAATAAGCCTATAACACACCTCAGATATTGTTCTGCCGTTTGTGCATATCATATTTGCATGAAATATCTTGATTTTTAATCCTATTAAGGTCAAAATCACACGGGGAAAAATGAGTTCATTTTATTTATATAGAGATAATAAACAAAAGTTTCATTCATGGCGCTGTACAATCATGCCAATGTTTCAGTCGATTAGTTATAAATAACACATGACCTCATCAGGCGACTAAAGTTCCTTGATTAGAATGTTCAAGTCCTCAAATGAAGACAAACACAAATTACTCAGACATCGCAAGTTAAAAGTCATAGAATAAGAGTACAGAGAAAAAGAAGCGGGAAAGGAAGGACAAAAAAAAAGAAAGAAATGTGAATTTGCATTTGGTATTCACGCAAAACAATCACGCAGAAGTTGGAATCTGCATTTGAAGCTGTTTACTCATGTTTCAGTAATTTAGTGAATCTCAACCAAAAATAAATTTTCTCCTAAATAGTAAAAATATATAGTCGAGGGTAAGTAACTGACGTACCTGATGATTTTAAAATAATTATTGTATTTCAGATTGAGTCAGGTCTAGAAATGTACGTTGTTATGGATAGTGTGGAAAAACCTCAGTGTCTGCTGTGCTTAAAAGTTCTTGGGACACTGAAATCTTCAATATTGAAAGAAAGTCTAGAAACGTCACATCATGTCAACGCATCTGATGACCGTTCTACATTTGAGGCAAAGAGAGCTATGTTTTGTGCTGCAGAGTCACTGCCCAAGCATGGTTTTACATCCAAGAAGGAACCAATGCCTGTAGCCTCCTATAATGTAGCGCTGCGAATAGCAAAGATAAAGAAACCGCCTTAAAGTCGAGAATGGTATGAGAGTAGCCTTCTCAGGAAAAGCTCCTCGCATAACCAAACTGATCGACTCAATAAAATCAGCAGTGTTCCCAGTGATAGTGCTTCTGGTGTTTCTGCTCATTATTTTTTGCAATACAAATTCATAATTTTCTATAAAGAAAAGGTTTGGTTTTCTTTATTTTTTGTGATAGGAATGTGTCATCCAACCACTGTAGTGTTTCAATATATAGTTTAGTGGCAGTTTTAGTCATTTAGAACTGTTTAAGAGCTTCACGGCTTCAGCGACTACTGTTGCTATTAATTCACTGCTGTCGCAGAAAGAAAAGTAATCAATGGAACAGAGAGAATGAAAGCATGAAAGGGATCTAATTGGGGGATTTTATTGAAAGCAGACGAGTGCCAGACCTTGTTATTACATATGTGTTTATGGGGAGTCAAAAATAAGACTGAAATTAAACAGAGAACAAGTAAATTTATTGGAAGCCTGGAAAAAACATGGATTACAATAGAAAAATGCGAGCATGAAATGTAATACGGTTAATCTTAAACATGGAAAAGTAAAGGACTAGTTGTTAAAACTGGAAAAGAAAAGGGCAAGATATTCTAGAAAAAATATAATAAATTTATAACTTAAAATATTGCAGTAATAAGAATATCATTAAATTCAATTTATAACATATAATCAGTTCTTAATGCTACAATATTTTAAGTTATGAATTTATTATATTTTTTACTAGAATATCTTGCTCTTTTATTTTCCAGTTTTAACAACTAGTCCTTTACTTTTCCATGTTTAAGCTTAACCATATCACTGTTCATGCTCGCATTTTCTATTGTAATAATACTATTTTTCTGCTAAACCTAAAGTCTTAAACAATAAAAACAGTATTCTTTTTACCTTGATTTCTCTCACTTTATGAAGGCTATGGATGTTTTTAATAGAGTAAGGAAACAACCTTAAGCTTGGTTAGTAATAAAATGGGTGACTATTTGAGAATTCCAGGCGCTGTATGTGCTCGCCGCTTATCTCGGCGTTGTTTCCAGTCATCTAGCAGGAGAGGTGTGGTTGTGGATTGCTCAATCCTTGCTTCGTAATAAAATTTACCCTTACAGGGAGTATCCATTGTCTTTCGAGACTGAACAGAAGCCAAAACGGGGTAAGTGGAAAAATATATAAAGTCGCGGTATCAATGATGAACAGCCGTATTAATTGATTTGTTTATTATTATATTACTGGTAAAACCTCACGAGGTAGCGATAAGCGTTTGTGAACGCAGACACGCGTATGGAAGCAGCAGCAGCAGCAACAGGCAATATATGCAAATGACAGCGCTTTACGCGAGGTAACGTCACAGCGAGGAAGAAGCAAAGAAAAACAGTATAAAATAAGAAAAACGTGACGCGAGAAATAAAAAAAAGAGTGGCATTGTCGGAAAAATACAAAGTACCACATGTTTGACACGGAAGAGTCTTGTTAAGCACATCTTGTTACATAGGGTCTCTATTTATTAAGACCAGGAGGCGACTCGAGGATAAGCGTTATTTAATGTACAGTAGCCAATGGGATAATATCATAGTAATCGTTAGTAGTGGATATTTGGTAAATTGGATTAGATAAGGGGATGGTTCATCAAGAGTTTGTTTACGTTTGACTTGAAGATAACCAAATTGTAGTCAGATGAAAAACAGGCAAACGGAAGAGAGTTCTACAGGCGTGCAGTTCTAAGAAAGAATCTTTGTTCATGGAATCTACGTTTTGGTTTATGCACAGATAAAGATTGGGGAAAATTATTTACAATGGTTTCATAAGACGGGTTTTTGAAAGTTTAGAGAGGGGGGGACTATAGATTGGAGCTCAGACGAACACTTGTCATGGAAATAACGATAAAGCAGAAACAGGCTTGCAACGTCTCTTCTGTGGGAAAGTGTGCAGGGAAGAGAAAACAGCATCCCCGACTGATGATAATCGGATGTACCGTTATCATCTGGAGCGATTGTTGTTGTTATCTTTTTCTTTTTTTCCTTTGAGGATTAGTGTATTAATAATTTTTTTTTCAATTGGTTATTAAGGTGGGGGCAGGAAGGTTGGGGGTGAATTATTTTTATTTTATTTTTTAATTTCGATTTATTATTTTATAGTTTATTTATTACCTGAGAATAATCGACAGAAAGCGCTTGAGAAGAATATGGCCTGACAACACATTTTGGGCGCCATTTTATATAACATGCCGGCTGAAATTAAAAAGACAGCTCGGAGAATGGAAACTATCTTCAGAAAGATCGGAAAAAGATTAACTACCGTGTTCAATCAGACGTGCTGGAATAATAGCTTGATTCCAAAACACCCGCACACACACGCACACACACGCATATATTTATATATATATATATATATATATATATATATATATATATATAATCCAGAACAACAATATCCCAAAGTAAAAAACATTGAATTTAAACGAGATTGTTGATAGTACTCAATAAAAAAGAGCAAGCTATTATTTTCTTCAATTTAAATAAACAGAATTAACATAAGCCGCTACAATAAATTTACTGTTTCAGTCCTGAAGGATATTGTCAGTCGACAAGAGACCTCTATTGAAAAATAGAAATTGAATATTTTTTAAATAAAAATAAGAAAAAATAAGAAAGGAATATCTGTAAAAAGATTTCGAGACCTATCCGTAAAAGAAAGTATCAAGACATGCATGATTTTTAAAAACGAGACACTAGTTTAATCAATTATAATAAACGTGCCTTTCGTTACTTAAATTATGTCAGAACGCCCACCTGTTTTATGTGTTAGGTAGTAACGAATCAGCCAAGTAAAAACCTTGAATAAGAACCAATGTCTCTTGTCGCCCGACGATGTATTAAGACTGAAATAGCACATTGGAATTTTGTTTACTTATATATATATATATATATATATATATATATATATATATATATATATATATATAAATATACATATATATATATTGTATAATATATATATTAATGTAATATTGTATTATAAGAATTGTATAAGTAAACTGGATTAACTTATAAGATGGTCAACATAATGAATTTTTCATTTATTCTCTCTCTCTCTCTATATATATATATTGGCCTGTGACACTAACTATAGGTAATTAATTATATAGCTTACCTTTATAACAAAGATGGCGTATATAAATGAAAACTTATATAAATTAGTTGTCGATGTTTTTCCTGGCAATAACCAAAAACGCTATCGTCATCTAAAATGGCCGCCACAAAGACCATAGATCACGCCACAGAGGTAGCTAGCGCTTATCAACTGCATGAAAGCAATAAAACACATATCGCCAAACGAGTATGCATTGTCTTTTGTGATTGAAGAAAGAGTCCAATGCGTTTTTATGAGAAACCATAAAATTCTTATCTTCTGTAATAAAAACTTTTTTCGGTCTTCCTCGATTTTGTCCGTCAACATTTCTAGAGATTCTGTCTTGATGATTGCAAAAGGCAACAATGGCCGCCATTCTTTCGAGCTTTAAAATCTCAAGGCAATTTGTAGAGCATTAGTCGTAAAATAAACTTTTGAACATTATGGCGTTATTTTGCAATGCTGGTCTGTTACGTTGTATGTATTCATTTTACGGCAAATCAACTCTTTGTAGATTGTGGACATAAATCTTTA